>NC_062520.1:16093153-16130653 GCF_022655615.1 Tachysurus fulvidraco | reverse complement strand
GGGGCACTCTAAGTCCTGAAATATGCTCTTATTTATCACCTACAAAATATAGGGAGAGAAAAAGGACATTCCTATGTATTTAAATGTGTTTGTCTGAAAGAGATGGAAAGACAGACAGGAAGGAAAGCACAGTGTAATGCAGGATGGGTTCTTCTAAGGTCTTTTTCAAACTTCTAAAGATAATAAGTGGGATGAGGTCTTCTGAGAGAGTGAGAACAAACTGACCACTGTCTGCTTATGCAAATCCACAAAGACATTGTGTCATTTAGTGTAACAGGTTAATGAGCTGGTAGAAAACCTTTCACAACTTGGAAGAAGCTGCAGTGAACCATTAAGGAAAATTGAATGGATTAGTCCAATTATCTACACTGGCAATCTCACCAACTATGTCTTCTCCTCATCAATCTTTCAGAAATCCCACATATGCCCCTGGCAATTGATGCCCTTCTCCTTTCACAACTGCTCAAACATGGTCTGTTTTTTCTGTTCATAACCTGTCAGTAAAAAACACTTATATTTGACTTGAGTAATGTCAAAACGCAATACTTAATTACATTTTCAAGAAAATCTTTAACTTCTTACATTTTCATTTAGACCTTTGAAGCACTTGGTAGAAATCATGAAGAGATCTTTTTTTCATACAGCCTGTGAGTGTAGAATATATCAAAAGAATGGGCTCAGTTTGGTAACCATTCATTTCAGTTTAGCATCCACTTAATTTCATCAATAGGAAAAAAAACTATCATGAATCATACAAAATCATTCTGGGCTTCGACCATTTTATGCACCACAATATATTTTGAACTATAGCTACCTATGTTCATTTGAAGACGGATAAGCCACTGGAACGCAGTGTTGAACATGAGCCTCTGTAAAATATTTCAGTATGCTGGGGTAAACAATGACTCATAAATTAAGGTGTCTTATTTGTCTACCTAAACTCATGAACTCCATCTAATTAAAAGAAAAGGCACAATAAAGTAAGTTTTACTAATTTACTAATGTTTACTGGCTAGGTTTAAATAGGTATAAAAAACATTAATTTAGTTACATCAAAGAAAATCGTTTACTTTTTATTTTGCTAATTTGCTAATTTTATGTGGCTACATTTAAGTAAGTTACATGAACACAACATAATGTTAACTGTGTCTGTTCTAAATTCCACAAGCAAACACAACACTAACTTAGATTCACCAGTTAAAACATGCATTTATTGGTTTTTTATTTTTTATTTATTTTTTTTTCTGGGTTTACTTTTTGATGAAAGTCCAATCCATCCAAAGTCAGTTAATGTCAAGTTTTTGGAATCATTCCTATGTACAGACAATTCTGGGCCAAATGTTGTTCAGTTTCTGCCTCCAGAGAATGTTCTCCTTTACCATCAGCTGCTTGATTGACTTGCCTTAAATTTAGATTTCAGAAAGCCCCTTAAACATCTGTTAATATTTCATCTTGACTTTCCAAACTTCTGAGTGAGTCATGATAATCAGTACAGCAGGCACGTTTAGATATTTGAAGTGTGTACACAGCCTAAACTTCCATCTCTATCTTTCAGGAGATCCTCATCTTCTCGGTTCTCCCAAAGACGTTAGAGATAATCTCTGTCTCAAATATCCCCACAGACCACAAAGGCGTTTTGATCTCACAGAGTCAGTGTGTCTGAATGCTTAGTGATGAAATTCAGCTCTGATGATCTATGCTGTTTCTGAGCCTGAAATGGTTGCTCTGATTTTGAAATTATTATGGGACACATTAGAAGAACACATTGTAATATTCCAAAGAGAAAATAAACTGTGAAACAGGTACAGATGATTTTGCACCGCACAATGATGAATACTTATTAATAATAATCTATGATATTTAATAATTCATGATAGAGACCGTCATGATCATAGCTATATATATATAAATCTAGAGAAGTGTTTATTATTTTGTCAATAATGTATTACTGTGACGTTTCTAAGCTTGAACTGAATATTCCTTTAACAGACATGTCTCCCTGTAAGTAAGTAAGTAATTAACTCCAGCATGTTGCTTCTAAATTTAGATGCTGATTTGGCTTCAACCCATTTTCTGTTTAGTGTCTTTGTTCTTAGAAATAAAGAACATCAACATACTTAGTTCTCTATCTGTAAAATACTTCATCTCCCTCAAAGTTTAGTAGACTTTAAATGAAGATTTTCATATCAAAGCGGATTTGTTTGGTGGTAGTGTGTGAATGTTAAAACTCGTCGGGGGTCCCACAGTGTAAATCTGTTGCAGTAAAACTTGACCTGACACACTGACTTTACAATTTCCATGTTTTATAGCACATCAGGGCAACTTGGATCATTCTAATTCAGAGATCATATATTCAGAGACCATATATTCTATTCTTTATTTTTTTTTTCTATTCGGAGAGGCAACATAATTGTTAAATAATAACCAAAATAATAATTAAGTAACACTCTATTCTATGATTCTATGTCACTCTATTCTGAGATTCTATGTCCTACAGATTGTACTTAATTAAATGAAGACATACTGCAAAAAGACGTGTGTATTTAAGAACAAGAAAGAGCAAGAGAGCCCGTCACAAGAATGAAAATCCAATAGTCCTATAGTAAGCAAATAAATCGAAAAATACCATTGGGTCAAACACATCAACAAAGAGGCAAACTGCTCAAAACAGACAGCAAAATTTTCCACCCTTTCTCCATACACATAATGCTACTAGAGTTGTTGCCAACTTTCACAAGCTTGCTTACAATAAAGCTGGCTTGACTAGTTCAACATGTTATTTCTACTTTATGTGAATGATTCACATACCAAAGTGACATAAGTAATATTAGTATTACATGCATTTTTAGTTACTCAGTTTCCTGATTTTGTTTCAGTAGTGTAAACTACATTACACATCTGAATTACACATCTGCTGAATTGTTTTAGCAAGAACCAAATTGAATCCTGTCTCAAAGCAAGAGCAAAAGCAAAAGATAACCTTCATGGTAGCCATTTGATTAATTAAAACACACACACACACACACACACACACACACACACACACACACACACACACACACACACACACACACACACACACAACAATGTAAATTATGATCCCCAGCCCAAAGCTACTTCTGACATATTACTGTTCACGCACGTTACATAAACTCTTGAAAGTGTCAAAGACAGATTTACATTTCAAACATAAATATTACTTCCATTGTGCTCACATAATTACTTTCTAATACAATAAACAATAAGGATATGTGACTGGAAGTAAATATGAGAACTCTGCATGGCAGGAACAGTGGTGCAGCAGGTAGCATTGCCACTTAACAGCTCCAGGGTATCCAGTTTGATTCTGGGCTTGAATGACTATCTTAGAAATTCAACATAGATTTGTATGTTTTCCCCATGTCTGCATAGATTTCCTGCATGGGGATCTTCGGTTTCCTGCTAGTTCCAATAATGCCAGCAGCAATGCTAAAAATGCTCCTAGGTATGAATGTATGTGATTGATGCCCTGTGGTGTACTAAAGTCCCATCCAGGGTGTATTCATGCCCAGTATCCAGGATATGCTCCAGATCCACTGTGACTTGGGATCACAATTTGAAAGAGTATGATGAAGATGAACTCAGAACCTACAATGGAGCCAAGAAAAGGTTTTTTAACTGGTCACAAGAGATCTTGACCTCCCCAATATAGTACACAATTTAAATGCTGCTCAACTGGTCCCATGTAGTGGTAACATGGTAAGATGTAGTCATACAGCAAGACTCTTTGCTTTTCTGGCACAGAGGTGGTGGAATTAATTTCCCCTAGATGTCCGAACAGTCACTGACTATCTTCAAATGATGGGTGAATGAAACACTAGAACTTATCTTCCTTATCTTCCCTAATTTTTTATGTCAAGTCAAGTCAAGAAGCTTTTATGCTTAAAAACAAAAATGCCAAAAAAATAAATAAAATAAAATAAAAACCTGAACAGAGTTTTATGTTGATGGTATCCCTGTGTGTGACCTAGTGAACCAGTGCTGATGTATTTATTGATAGAGACTTAAAAGCACTTTTGTACGTCACTCTGGATAAGGCCAACTCCATTGGTGGTGTGTTCACACCTATATTTACATGCTGTGTGTTCTCTGATCCACCATTTTACATGCTACACCCTCAATGACTCCCAATATATAAGAAAACAGGCTGTCCAGTGTTTAAGTGTTTTCTTGCTTACACAGGCATGCACATAACACATAAATGGAGAGCTTAACTGGGAGTGTACAGCAGTGCATTTTGTCCTGCCTGTGACAATGTTCACAAACATATACAGCCAATAACTCAATTTGTTTTTTTGCTGAGAGGATTGACTGTTAATCCTGCTGTGTATCCCTCTTAATATTCTTGAATACTGCCAGCCTTATTGACAAACTGCTACATTAGATGACTTCAACATGCATTAACAATGGGAATGATTAGCTAATAGCCTTTGCTTCAGCAAGGGAATTTTTGGATTAGTTTGTGTGAATGAGTATTAATCCCAGACGTTTGCTAATACCTGCTCTTTCTCATCCCTGGAGTACAAGTGAATCAGCAATGACAGCTGCGCTCTCTAAAGAGGTGAACTGGTGAAACAAAACCGTGTACCAGAAAAGACATTTTACACACCAGAGCACATGACAAAGATCATTATTTAACATTCAGTGTTATAATGCTTATTAAGGTCTTTTTGTGGCAGAATGAGTTAGAATCATTTCATATTACACTGAGTCTAGCCGAACGCAATCCTGATACAGTTGCTCCATTTAGTCTCGACCTGTATAAACTGCTTCTTACTGTAGCTATGCTATTAGTAAACTCCTCCAGGACAGTATTGGCTGTAATTCCCTGTCAAGTTGACATATAGCATTAAACATATGACATTTGTATTCATTTTTCAGTTTGGGTTCGGCAGTTTTTGATTTCTAGGAAGCCAGCCATGACTCATGGTGATCTTCATTGACATGATCAAAAACACAGCAAGGTCAGTATTCCTCAGTTCATTTAAACAACATCAGAATTTTAGAGTTGACAGATTTCCCCAAATTTATATTTTAATCAGATAAATCAGCTTTTAATTAGATTTTTTCAGACATATTTGTTGCAAATGATCTGGCCACTTCTGAACCCATTATGTTGAGTCCAAAAACGGTAATTCCCCTCAACAATCCTGACTATCCTATTTATTTCTGCCTGCTCCACTAAGAACATCGGCCCCTTTTCATGCGATTTCTCCCCTCTACAGACAAACAAAAAAGACCTTACATGAAAAGACAGAATCTGGGTGCCATGACAACAGGAAGAATCAAAATCCAATTATATGATACTTCCTCCCACTTCACTGGTGCGTTGAAGAACTTCCTCTTCTCACACACTTCCTGCAACATCAAAAGAATTTTGACACATTTAAGTCAATCATTCTGACACTTGCATACTGTCTTATAAAATCACAATTATGTTCTAAAATGGAGCAAATTGCCACGTTCATGATAACTGGCACAACTGAGCTTGAGCTATTGGGGAACTCCACAAACCTCATGGCATCATAATGCACCATTGGTCACAGCTTGATGCTACACTGCTGCATCATTCTGCCTGCTGTATGATAAAAAAGCTTCCAAAATGATCATATTATGCTGTAAAAAAAGTAGTAAACGATACGACATCCTCATGAACATCATCAATGCCCTGCATCAATAGTGTAGAAAAAGAAAAACACTATTCAACACTGACACATATTTGAGTCTCATGTTTATTTCACATTTCAGGAATTGCTGAAAAGCTCAGCTGGCATGTCTATGAGGCAATACTCTTTGTCTCAGTCGATGCAGCTGCTCTGGTCCATGCTTTCTGCTGTGCTTCTAGAGCATGGAGAACACAGGCCTGTCATCCATCAACACCCTCCTTCCTCCCTCTCACACGGGTGCTGGCATCAGTGTGGAGCAATGGCAGATTCAGAGGAGGGAGGACAGGAACCCTGTTTTGGAGGAGGAGCAGCGTGAATATGTCAGCCCCAAGAGAAGAGTTCCATACAGGGGGTGCAGGGTGACTCTTTCCTGCTGTGCTCAGTGGCTGTGTCTCTAGAGTTAATGTGAGAGGGAACAGCTCAGGACTGTCAGACATAATACCACCCACATACAGCCAGGATAACTGTATAAAGACTCCCAGGGCAACCCTATTACAACTATTTAAATGATTCATTTTCATGGTTTATCCACCTGTATCACACAATTGTTTTTGTATTTCATAGAAATAAGCTAATAAAAAATATCACCACCTTTTATTTAAACCTATTCATTAAAACCATCTATTTATAGTTTATATCATGTGCAAATTCTGACAAATCTGCTAGCATGATACCACACTGGGTGGGACACCAGATGGTTTGCCTAGTGAAGTAGGCTTTTAAATATTAGATTATAATTTTTTAAATATTCTGTGACATCACAAATAAATTGCTATATGTGATAAATTTGTATCACTCATTACTATGTCTATGTTTATTTTTTATTTTTTATTTATTTATTTTTTTGCACTGTTCACTTCTGTATAGGAATCAGGCTCTGTTTCACTTTTTGCACTGGTCTGTTCTGATCACAGAGTTTTGATTTAAAATGAATGGTTTTAACTCTGTGCCTGAATTTGTTGGATAATATTGGCTAATATGAATATCCCACATAAATTATATAAAGGTATATAATTTTATAAAGGGCAATGCTTACCTTTACATCATACTTTAGGTCCATTCATTATATTCTACATATAATATAATAAATCAGTGTTTTAGTTAAGAAATGTCTCTGATTAAGATGGTGTCTCCTTAAGGGTCCTTTGTGTACATCTGATGGACTTTAAATATGTTTAATATTTCCTCAAGCAGCATTCCATTGTTTATTTTTTTTAATGTATTTATAGCTCAATATGTCACGATGAATGATAGTGGTGCTGGACTTAATTCTGTGCCTCACTTGATCTGATTTCATTTAAGAAAAAATATACCAAGTGTAGAATATTACATATTATATCTGTTTTTCTCAAATGCACCCTGCATGAGTAACTGCATGAGTATTGTTTAATTTCAGAAGTCTGTATTTATGCTTGATGTCTGAATGTCAATGTGCAATATTTCAGTGTTAAATCCTCATTTGATGTACATTTCTCCTGTAAATATGGCATATTTTGATACAAGCATATATGCTTATAAATATGGCATATAAGAAAGTACAATCTCTATGATTACAGCAGCAGTTCTTAGAAAAGTACAAATCTATAGTATCCTGGTGAGATTGTCCACAAAAGCAAGGGTCATTCTAAAACTGTGTTTGAGAAGTGCTCCAATATGGCCCTTGTGGGACTCTCCACAACAGCTCCATCTTCAGCTCCTTTATCACTCCACAAAACTAGCTTTGAAATACAATGGAAGTCTTGGTTAAGCCTTAGCTTTAATTTTCCCAATTGTTAGGGTAGTTATTTTATTGTTGTAGATGTTTCTGGCCAAGAAACATGATAAAACAAGCCATTCTTAGATTCAGCTACATTTTCCAGCACCTAATTGTATGACAACTATGAGTTTTTGAATAGAACCAGACAATTCATTTGTCTGCTGTCATGAATCACAGTATCCTTAATTATTTTTCACCATATCCACAAAACCTAATAATTTACAAAATGTGAAATTATTGTTATTCTTAAGATAATCACAATGTGTATATGTTAGAAATCTATTTAATGTAAAATAGGACAGTCAAATTGTAGTTGTAGGAAACAAAGAAACAGAATAATTGAATCTAAATTGAAAAACACAAAGAGCCCTTAAAATCGGTGCTGAAACGATTACTACCAGTGCATTGAAACTGTAAACAGCAAAGAATTTAAAAAAATTACACAAAGCACTTGTACTCATGGATCACCCCCTCATGTGTAATTATTGAAAATATGGGAACTTAGTTGTGGTTTGTCTCTATTAAGAGTGTGGAGTATGTGAAGAGCATACTCAATGGGCTGCAGATGTACTTGTAGCCTACAGGATTTTTTTTCCCTCCTATGATTTCTTCCTCCCACTCATGACCACCCACTTCTCAACACCAGGAATGGAGAGGTGCACTAGCATCCAGTTGGTTGGTAATGTTCAGTGTTTATATGGGTTTGTTGAAAAGGTACAGTAATACACGAAACAAATCAGTTGTCAGTAATCACCATCTTCTCTGAGTTACAGAAGAATGTCCATACTTTATTTTTGATCTTGTTATCACTAAAAACATGTAGATTTGTAAGTTATATAGTTCTTATTTATGGCACACCCATATTTACAACACCAATGATCCTTAAGCCCACAAACTCACCACATGACCTCCAGTCACACAACTGAAAGATGATTTTGCTTTTATAGTGAATTCAAAAATGTGTTCTGTACCTATAAAATGTGTGTATAGGTTAAACACAGTTACTTACCATACAAAATAAATGAGAACATATCTTTCCAGAAGCACTTTAATTGCAAATCAATATGAAGGCTGCAATGCTGGGGAAGAACACCAGAAGCTGAAAATAATCAAAACCGGAGATGTTTTTAATTCACACAATGACATCAATCAGTAAAAACATTATGTCAAACACATATTCAAGCAAATAAATGAAATCTTAAAAAACTAAACTGAAGTCTGGGCACATTTGGTTTGTCTGCTACAGAGGTTTTAATGCAATCAGAGAAGCTGTGTCTGTTCACTTCATTACACTATGTACAAGTAACCCTTAATTTTAATGTTACATTTATATATTTTATTTAAAAAGGCACTTACAAATATCTTGTAGTATATACCAGCATTTGATAAGCTGTATTTGTTTTGCGGTTGTAGTATTTTTTTTTTAATGTGCTCTTTTCTCCAGTGACGATCCATGAAGCTGGTGAACACTGACTCAGAATAACAGTAATAAATTGTGAAATAAATCAAAAGATGCAGTGGAAGGCATAGTTGATAAAATCCTCTGACAATTGAATGATAAATTTGTGGTCCCATGCCTTGTTGTTCTGAGGGTTGCCTGGAGGTTATTGCTGTGTACTTTATCCACTCTTGCCAATTCATCACCCGGGCATGCTAGCGGTCATATTTAAAGAGAGACAGAGTGAGAAAGAGAGAGAGAGAGAGAGGGATAGAGAGAGATTGAAGACTGAGGGAGATTTTGCTGAGCCATGAGATATATTTATGGAAGTAAGTACAAGATTCATATTTTGCACACACTAATAATCTTCTGAAAAATATTCACACACTATAAAAGTTAGTATAATGACAATAAATGAATTCTAAATATTGAATCTTGATTTTTTTTTTATTATCAAGATTGATACTGAGTCTTGCTCTGATAAAATGCAGCATTTATTTGCAAAAGTATCTTTATGTGTTTGCTGAGTTGGAATAGATCATTGTTGTGAATGACATATTGAGGATAAAATACTCATTTAAACTCATTTAAACAAAAAAAATAAAAAAAATAAAAAATAAAGTGAACAATCAACAATCTTACTCCGATTATTTCTAGAGGCTTAGAGCTTATAAATCAGTTACCAAGAACTGTGGATCCACCAAAGGTCCTGGGAGTTAAAAATGTTTAATAAAAATACAAGATAATAATGACACAAAATATTTTTATTCTTCTGTTAAATTTAATAAACAGAATTCACAACTGTAATTGCTAAATCCTAATATACAATTTATTTTATTCATTCTAGTCTCAGATACAAGACAGCTTGGATCTCCATCTGGAGTTTGTGTCTTTAAGAGGATTTATCAGTAATTTTAATTGAAAGCATTCAGGGATTATCAGGCAGTCACTTAGTTCCTTGAGTATAACTAGTCTTAACATATTTATGAAGTCACTTCGCACATTTGAAAAGGATTATCTTGATTTCAGACACATTTTAGCTGTTTCTCCTTGCTGACTGACACTCTGAGACTGACCTCTTTGCCTAAGGCAAAAGTAATCAGATTAAGACCCCAATGCAGCATCAGCCTGCAGAACTCCTAGCTAATCATAGGCACTGCACCTCCAGCCCTGACAGGCTTTTCTCATATCTTCCAGTGCTCATAAGGCTATGGCTTCTACCATAGCCTATGTGATGTGGATGATTCACTTTCCCAATAAACTCTTCTAACTCACAGACTCACTCTTCTAACACAGGCACCTGGAGTTTATTCTCATTAACAGACAGGAAAAATATTTAAGAGCAATTTTTCTCTGAGAACTATGGAATACATTGATCAGAATCAAATCCATCCACAATACACACACACACACACACACACACACACACACACACACACACACACACACACACACACACACACACACACACACACACACACACACACACACACAAGGCAGAAATTCATTAATATTTTATGTTTCATTTTAAACAATCTTATAAATAATTTTTTGGTTAATCAGTTTTTGTGTTTCAAGTTTTTTTTTTCTTTAAATGTAAATGTCATGGAAGTGCCCTTAAAAATAATACTACCTAAACAATCATTGTGCATTTAGTACAGTAACACACACTTCAACCCATATAAGGAATGATGTAAACTGTCATATACTTCATAAAAATGGTGGCCAGAGTATAATAATACATTGCTAATCACTTGTGGCCAGTGTATATTTATCAGTGAACACAGAACTAGAGATATCTAGAGACAAACTAAGAATGTGGCAACGCTATTGATTTGGTTTTAGCCATACAAAATTGTCTCAGTTTGCATGGTGGGTGAGAGTGGAAGCTGTTCCATTGCTCCAACATCATGCAAACAGAAGGACAGAAATCTTCCTAATTTGCCATGCCAGAAGTTCTCTCACCCAGAGTGAGAGTGCCAGCAGTGCTGATAGGAGAGACATTAATTAGGCTCAGGCAGCAATGGGCACACTGGGATGGAGGCCTGTATTTGAGTTGCAGCCACATGTCTGTCTCTCCTTTGCCCCTGGGAACCAAAGATGGATGAATATTAACCTTCACACCATCGACCATAATAGCGATGCCATTCCAAAAGACTTTGCATGTGAGTGAGGAATGATTTGAGCTGTTTTCAGTGGATATATTTTAACAACAACTCCAACAAAAAAGTTCTTAACCTTGCAATATTAGACACACAAACTGCTTTGGAAAATCATTCTACACACACTGTGTCTCAATTCACATCTGTCCCCAAGGCATGAACGTCCTTGTGTGCAAGAATTTGCCAGGAAGATATTATTGATAGTTCTGTATGGATCAATTGCACAAACTATTCCATCATTCCATCATTCTGAAATCAATTCAGAAGTCTGTAACTTACAGCAAGTCCTCTAGGTTCACACATATTTATGTAAGCTGAACTGAGAGAGAAAAACATTACTTATTCACACCATGGGACATCTCTGAATAAACCCGGCATTTGGGAAGTATCATATCTCAAAACAGTGCAAACTCTGTTGTAATATTTTGGTTCTCATTAGAAATATTATAATATTGTATATACATTACTTTGTTATAGGTAAAATACAAAAAGGAGTAGTTACAACTTATACTTATAACTACTTCTGAACTTCAGAGTTCAGACCTTTTTCAATAGAGTACTCATTATACAAGCTTCATTATTTTGCCTGGTAGTCAACTCATGTTCACGTCTCCACAAAATACCACCACTTTTATTTATAGATAAAAAAAACAATTTTGTCTGATGGAATCAATATTTTCACTACTGTGTCTTGGCTGAGTAAGAAGGATCAGAGAAGATGCAATACTCAATACTATATATGAATGAAATTACAACTGAATGTAAGTTTTAAAAGAATATTTGCTATGTTTAGTTCTAATCATATCACTGTGGTCAACGCAGTGTTTAGAAATGTGGTGTGGAAAGTCTATGAAAGATTATGAATACTGGGAAACAACACATTATACAGGCAAAACAAAACAAAACAAAACAAAACAAAAACAGTCGACCTTATAAACATGATAAATGACAGAATGCTGTTTAACTTACAGGCTTTCATGGCAGGCAGCTTGTCCAAAGTGTTACCTCAACTTGTAGGGTCTTTGTGCTTTTCTTTTTGACTTGCCATCCTTCATTTCTCACCCATCTGTCAGGAGAATCCCAGCAAGCCTTCACAATGCAGGCTGCTTTTGCCTTGTAAATTTAACATCTTACAGCAAGACTGCAGAGAGTTGTCGTTATACAAAAATAGACATTGTTTTCTTTATCTCTGTTTTTCTTCAGTGCAGCAACAAAAGCTCAAAAATCAAAACCACAAAAGCTCTACCTTGAAGTTTATTCCACATTTCAAAAAATTGAAGGCTGTTTTTTGACAAGAATGCATCATAACTTACCTTGTTAATGACATTTAAAAGATGAGCACTGAATAAAGAGTTGGTTAAATCTTCCACATAAATATAATCAAACAAAATAAAAAAATGCACGCTTGGTGTGTAGCATATGACTTATCGATTTTACGATTACAAGGGCTGAATCGTTTAATTGCGTCCAAATTCATAGCTTGTAGCGGTGTATCTGAAAAAGTCAACTCCCTCATGACTGTAGGAATGAAAGTTGGTATCCAGCTTACTGAATTCATCTGACTGGAAAATGAAAAGGTTAGCTAGATCAATGCGTAATGACTGGGGTAAAAGAATACAGTGCTGCTAGACTGTGCATGCCAAACTGGGATCAATAGAGCACTGCATTTTAGATCGCAATAGGGGTGGTGGGAGATGGATCAATAACAAACAAATTTTCAGCAACCCAAAAAGCTTGGACTGTATAATTAGGTCACTCACATTGAAAAATCTCAGTGGGAAGTCCATAGCAATCAGTTCCATTTGTGCTGTGCTGAATGAACAAAAACATGCTTTAGACTTATTTAACATATTTACCAGTTTTAATGACAGAATAATCTCCACAAGACGGACATCAGCCCTATTAATGTGTTTTTCATAATTACTTGCATGATCTCAAAAAATATTTGGCACTACCATTATCCCATGGAGGAGGGAACTAACTTGGTGAGTGGCAATAGACCATTAAAGGCTGCTGAAAGCTTGATGGTGGAGAGAGATTTGCGTGGGTGTGAGTTGTATTTAATGAGGAGTGCAGTCACAGTTAAGGCTGCACAAACTGCAGGAGAGCATTTCTCAGCTGCACAATGCCTGCCAGTGACTCTTTCTCACACAATGAGTTCGAATTCTTTAACAACATTGAGCTAACCAAAGAGTACCTGCTTTTCTAAGTGTCTCCCTTTAGAGAGGAAAGTTGAGAGGACGACACTCAATTTAATGAGAAGAATAACAGCCACATCTTACATTGCTCCAGCTCTCTTGGTGGTTCAATGCCACAAAAATGTCTAAAAAAAAAAGCCATGTAATGAAATCCATGTGGTACATCTTTCTCTTTCACTTGTAATGGAACCCAAAGTTATTCATTTAATTTATATATTTATGATCATGGACACCCTTAAATAATAATTCACACATCAATATGTAAAACATATTTCAGATGTTCATAATAGTATAGTCAAAGCATTTTGAAAATGTCGGTGTGTGTCATCTGAAAAAAATAAAAAAAAATCACACATGAAACTAAAAACATGTGCATTACATGAGAGAAAAGTATATATAAATGTAAAATAACCTAAAACCATAAGCGCAGTTTTCAACACGTGTGTTTATGCCCGTGTGAAATTCATGTGTTTAGATCTGTACTCATACTGTTCATAAATACAAACAGAGATGAGTGAATTATTTAACAAGGGTTCCATGACCACCGATTCTGTATACTGACCCGTATTGATCAAAATAATCAGGAATTCAGCAAAATTCCACTAATCAAGTTCAAATGAATACTGTGCATGTCTGTGTGAATATGCAAAGGGAGAGCAAAAAGCAAGTGCTTTGAGTTCTGTGGCCCAATGATGCGGAAACACATTCAAGATTGTCCAGTGATGACTCCTCTCATGATTAATTTAAGTCAAAATATCTCTGCTGACCTTGACATCGTTTTCAGTTTGTGCTGATGCCTGGTGAAGTGGGATCTGAAAGAGCTGACTTGCCTCAGTGCAGATTCTTCATTTCTTTTGAAACCCACTTGTTTTGCTGCTCTTTTGGGAGACTAATCAATCTACTTTCGGATTCTGGGGTAGCTGGTGAGTGTGCACATGTAGGGTTTTGTTGAGTTGAGGATGGAGGGGAGGTCAGCCTGTTTTTTCTCTTAGCTATAGAAATGAACCTGACATGTTTGTGGATGTTGGACAGAGGATCTTCCTTTAAAAATATGAACAAAAGATATGTTCATGTACCTCATCAGATATCGTACATATAGATATATAGTAGGAAAAATGAAAGATAATAATAATAATAAATAATCAATAGAAGTAAAGTAAATCATAATGAAAAATAATAAATCAAAATAAATGTAAATATAACATAGGTTCTATATAATAAATAATACATCATAGGTTTGGACTTAGGATATGAGTTATTAGGACTGTTTTTTTCTATTTAAGAGTGATAATGAAGACATTAACACTATGAAATTGTAATGTCTGTCTGTGTTTTCCCCTTGTTTCTGTCTGCCGTCTCTCCCTGATGTTAATTGTTGACCCCGCCCACCTATCTGTTACCATGGACACTATTACATTCATTCTCTTCCCCAGGTGTTTTGTCTTAGTCCTTGTCTGTCTCTGTTTTGTGATTGGTTCTCGTTCTCCATATATACTCTGTCTGTTCACTTCAATGTTGTTGGTCGTTTTTGGTGTTGGTGTGTGCATGTCCATGTTCCCGTTTCCTGTTTGTTCCGCGTTGCCTGCCTGTTTGTTTGTGTTTTGTTTAGTAAAAAACTTTAAACTGCATTTGGATCCTCACTCGCCTTTGTCTCACCGTGTCACATCGTGACAGAACGACCAACCTCCAATGGATCCAGCAGAACTCCTGTTTTGCCTACGTCAGGAGGACGCCCCAGTTGAGGAGTACACGGAGGTATTCTTGGACCTGTGCAACGAGGTCAACTTCGATGAGAAGGCGCTCAAAGACATTTTTAAGCACGGACTAAGGGAGATCCTGCGGTATTTGATGCCGTCTACCAGAGAAATAAAGACATTCTCGGAGTTCGTCAACTTGGCGTTGCTCCTGGACGGGTCCACGCTGAGCGTGAGCACTGTAGAGACGGAAGCCGGCCGTAAGTATTTTTTTGGGGGGGGCAGCAAGCATCGGGATCCGTGGGCCACAGAGTGGAATCAGCCACGGACGCCCGAATGCTCCACAGTGCCTCCGCCCAGACCAGTCCCGTGCACATCCGTGATTGAGCCAGTTCCCATGGCTACCGTACCGGCGAGCTCGGCTGAGGTCCGTGCTAACCGGCTGGTCTCCAAACTGGCGGATACCCCGATGAGGTCGGCTCGGGCGGCCGGCATCCCTAAGCCGCCAGCTGGACCAGCCGGGTTGCCGGAACCAGCCGGGTCGCCGGAACCGACCGGGTCGCCGGAACCTACCGAACCGACCGGGTCGACGGAACCGACCGGGTCGACGGAACCGACCGGATCGATGGAACCGACCGGGTCGACGGAACCGACCGGGTCGACGGAACCTGCCGAACCGACCGGGTCGACGGAACCGACCGGGTCGATGGAACCTGCTGAACCGACCGGGTCGACGGAACCGACCGGGTCGACGGAGTCGACAGAACCTGCCGAACCGACCGGGTCGATGGAACCTGCCGAACTGACCGGGTCAACGGAACCGACCGGGTCAATGGAACCTGCCGAACCGACCGGGTCGACGGAACCGACCGGGTCGAAGGAACCTGCCGAACGGACCGGGTCGACGGAACCGACCGGGTCGATAGAACCTGCTGAACCGACCGGGTCGACGGAACCGACCGGGTCGACGGAACCTGCAGGGTCGACAGAACCTGCCGAACCGACCGGGTCGACGGAACCTGCAGGGTCGACAGAACCTGCCGAACCGACCGGGTCGACGGAACCTGCAGGGTCGACGGAACCTGCGGAACCTGCAGGGTCGACGGAACCTGCGGTACCTGCAGGGTCGACGGAACCTGCGGTACCTGCAGGGTCGACGGAACCTGCGGTACCTGCAGGGTCGACGGAACCTGCGGAACCTGCAGGGTCGACGGAACCTGCCGAACCGACCGGGTCGACGGAACCGGCCGAATCGGCCGGGTCGACCGAAATGACTGAGTCAGAGAACGCGGTCGACATCATGAGACCCAAACTACCTGAACTCTCTGCCTGGCCTGAACCTATGCATGTTTCTGTTTTCCTGTGTTTTGCTTCGCTGGACTTGCCAGCCCTTCTACCTCCTGTCCCTGTTCATAGGCCCAAAGCACCACCCTGGCTGCCAACTCCGTTCTGGTCTCTGGCTCCGCCTCCAGCACCACCCTGGTCTCTGGTCCTGCTCTGGCCTCCGGCTCCGCCTCCAGCACCACCCTGGTCTCCGGTCCTGCTCTGGTCTCTGGCTCCGCCTCCAGCACCACCCTGGCCTCCGGTCCTGCTCTGGTCTCTGGCTCTGCCTCCGGCACCACCCTGGCCTCCTGTTCTCCCGGCGCCGCCCTGGCCTCCTGTTCTCCCGGCGCCGCCCTGGCCTCCTGCTCTGCCGGCGCCGCCCTGGCCTCCTGCTCTGCCGGCGCCGCCCTGGCCTCCTGCTCTGCCGGCGCCGCCCTGGCCTCCTGCTCTGCCGGCGCCGCCCTGGCCTCCTGTTCTGCCGGCGCCGCCCTGGCCTCCTGTTCTCCCGGCGCCGCCCTGGCCTCCTGTTCTCCCGGCGCCGCCCTGGCCTCCGGCTCTGCCGGCGCCGCCCTGGCCTCCGGCTCTGCCGGCGCCGCCCTGGCCCCTTGTTTCTGTCTGCCGTCTCTCCCTGATGTTAATTGTTGACCCCGCCCACCTATCTGTTACCATGGACACTATTACATTCATTCTCTTCCCCAGGTGTTTTGTCTTAGTCCTTGTCTGTCTCTGTTTTGTGATTGGTTCTCGTTCTCCATATATACTCTGTCTGTTCACTTCAATGTTGTTGGTCGTTTTTGGTGTTGGTGTGTGCATGTCCATGTTCCCGTTTCCTGTTTGTTCCGCGTTGCCTGCCTGTTTGTTTGTGTTTTGTGTAGTAAAAAACTTTAAACTGCATTTGGATCCTCACTCGCCTTTGTCTCACCGTGTCACATCGTGACAGAAATAATAGATATAGAATGATGCAGTGAGGAAGAAGTATGAAACAAATCAAAACTCTTAGATTTTAAAATCTGAACAGTATTCCTGATGAAGCTTTGCACACAATAGACATTTTCATGAGGGAATTTCACCAAGAATTTTACAAAAACAGCATATTTACATCTCACAAAAATATTTCACCTGGGATACTTTATCAAAATGTCTTTAAGAATAAAATATTGTAGTATGTTATTGCTTACAAAACATTTTAGATTACAAATATTTAAATCACATTATTAAGACTAGGATGGTCAATTAATTAGGTAAGAAGCACACATTAGTCAGAAATGTATTATATCCATACAGATCATTTAATTTTAAGGTCCTGCTCGAGTTAGGGAAAACAGACTGCTGTTTTGAAATCTATCTGCTTCTAACTAACTTGTCAGCAAAAGTTATTTGCTATGACAAAACAATGATTTCAAACTGGCATAAGTTGGCATAAAATTAATAGATAAATAGTAAGCTGAGATGATATGTATCACTTTCTCTATAAGTATCTTTCTTTGTATGCACTTTCTTAAACTCCTTCACCAAAACTGTCTCCATTTAGCAGTGTGATCATTCCAAGGCACAGGTACTTTGGAGCAGGAATATATCCATTTTTGTTTTACTGAAGTGCGGACAGGAGGGCTTTGTTTATGGCCCATGTTCAGCAAAGTATTCTATTTTTAATACCATGCAATCACATGCTGAAGAGGCTCTCACTCTTAATCCTCAAGGATTACACCATGTATGACTAGCACCCAAGGCCAAACTGCTTGTCTGAGACAGACAGGAGAAACACACATCTTGCAGCCTGAAGGAGTAGCAGGGAAATGATGGCAGACACATCACAGGATATTTGCACTGTTTCTTGTAACCAATTTCTAAAATCCCTGATGAAATAAAATGTATGTGGGTGGTATTGCACAAGATAAAATTCTTTCAGAATAATATAATTTAATATTATATAATATTTAAATTCCAATATGTATGCTTAAATACAATTTTTTTATATGGGCAGACCTAAGGATCTGAGCAAATTTTGACAAGGGACATGACTGGCTAGATGACTGTATTTCCAAAAAGCAAGTCTTGTGAGGTTTTCCTAATATTCAGTAGTTAGTACTGTACCTACCAAAAGTGGTCAAAGGCAGGACAACTGGTGAACCACCAGAAGTGTTGTGTACCTCATTGATCTGAGTGACATGCAGGCTGACCCCTGTCTACTGACATAAGGACATTGTGTATGTGAATGTACCACCTTCCTAAACATTGCTGCAGACCATGTACACCCTTTCATGGCAACAGTATGAGTTCTTGTGAGGTCCATGCCTTAACGGGTCAGGAATCACAGCTGATATTTCCCGTTGGTTACCAGGTCCCTATGTCCCTGGAGAAATCTTAGTAGAAACAGATTCTGCGTCTTTGACATCGACCATAAGCACATCCATCTCCCTCACAGAATGGCTGCATTGTCTTTGAAGTTCAACACCCTGATCATGGTCCAAGGCTTGATGTGCTTACCTTTCCAATTCAGTGTGTCCTTACCAGCTTTATGTGTCAGCCAAAATCATATTATCTTGCACACCAGCTGGAACCATCTATTTATAAACTCAATCACTGTTTTCTTTTGTTCAAGTCAATTTCCTGTTTATGTTCCTTGGCCTGCACTATGCAATAATCCTGGCTGATGTGCTGATCAGTAGAACCTGATCTCATGAAAAACATTTTCAGTTGCAAGCAGGGTACTGCTAGATCAGTAACATAATCTTTATCCATTATACATTTTAATGTATTTACAATTTTTAAACATGGTTAATTGTCTGACACTATTTGACAAAACTGGGCAGCTGCACGCTGCATGTTTTTCCCTCTAATTAATTCATTTATTTGTTCTTTTCTATACTTTTTTTTTAAACATTGTGATTCCTCGCATAACAATCACATTTGCATGACTGTGTTTCTCATAGTTGCTGTTGTGCATTTTGATTCTTGTAAATGCTTTTGCTGAATTTGAGACTTTGTAGTTTTGCATGTGATGCATTTTTGCATCTGCTTTTTCAAGAGTAACATAATCTTCTCTCAGCAATCCCTCTAGACCCCCACATAATATCTTAATGCATTTCACTAGATTTCTTTGAATATCTTATCTTTTAAATAAACCATTTCTTGTAGTTTTTTGAACTTTAACTTTTGGAACTGAGTTCAGAGTTTCACTCAAGTTATTTGTGCTTATTTCTATCTTATACAGACATAAACTTTGTTTTTTTTTTTTTTGGTTACAATATTTATTGAATGTTTGTAGGTCATGGCTGTATTTTACTCTTACAAAGGTAAAGTGAATATCCATTTAAAAGAATAAACAAGCATTTATCTTAAGTAGTTTGCTAGCTTTATCTCACAATTTCCTGTTTTCGAGTACACATTTTGCTGTAGGTCAAACCCAATGATTTCTATTTAACAATATTCATTCAAGGATCTGAGCTACATAGTGTAATACAAATATGTGCTCCGATGTAATGAAGACTGCCATTTATTCGAGATGGTACTTAAAAACTAATACTTTCATTACAAGTTGATGTACGCAACTTGAATAAAAAGCAAAATTATTATATTCAGGAGCAGACTATGTAAGGATGTATGTAACTATGTATGTATTTTTTTTAGATATACATTTTATAGCGCCTCCTCATATCAATGCCAAAACATAAGGTAAACTAAACTAAATATACCATCTTCATATTTTATAACAGCACAGAAAAGAATCATCTTATTTATACATACTGTGATGTGACATGACAAAAGACCTTTCAAGAACCTAGCATTTAATTGGAGATCTCTGCCAATACAAACAGATCTTTATTTCAGTAACTTTTTACTTGTTTTATTAATTTAGTACTTGAAGTCTATACATAAAAAATGTCTCTGTCTTTGTTTTCTTCTGCTGTCCTATGGTTGGAGTCAGTGCTGTTAAAAATCTACCAGAAGTAAATAGATGGAAAGAAATTTGTCCATTTTTACTGCTGAAGTCCACACACTGAACTAGCACAATGTTTCAGGTTAGAAACATAGAAATAAACAAAAATAGCATGTATGCTATTAATTTTAATTTGATGATTAATGATTAAATATGGTGCCCATTGGTGTAACATTTCAAAACATATCTTCATAGTTACAGTGACATTTATATGTACAGTAAGCAAAACCTGGTTTTGTTCATCACATCTTGTAAAGTATTAGTTCAAAGAACTTTGAATATTGATTCCAAATTCCATAATATGTTTTATAGACACGATATTATAAACTATAAGGTCTGGAACAAAAATGGGGCTCAGAAAAATTTCACTAATTCATTGCTTCTAAAGAAGATGCATGATATGTCCTTCAACTTTTTATTCATTAAGAACCTTCTGTAATTCCCAACCTGCTGCAATTTTGCAGTTCTGATTTTACAGTCAGTTCATACATTCTTATGCCTTGATGATTTAAACCGTTATACTAAAGTGGCGGGCTATGTTGTCCTACATTTGTATTTAGTACTGGTTACTGCCTGCACTTATTACAACGTAGACAGCATAACATTATGACAGATTTTAAAGACTGTTCTGTATCGAGTACTCCCAGTTCTGCACATTCTACCTTACTAATGGCATTGTCAGGTACAAAAATATGATTAATCATAATGCTCATTTTTATAATGTTATCCATGCGTGAAGTATATGGCATGCTGTTTTTTTTCTCTATTTTATCCATTTGTAATCTCATTGACTAGATTCTTGCAGCATATGATAATGTCTAAAACCTCAGCCACACGTTTTACTGATGCATCTTGATGATCTCTTAGTGGGTTTCCATAATGAATGCCATCTTTAAGAATAGTGCAGTAAGACATCTAAATATTTCCTTCATTTCTTTCTTTGCTATGATTTATAATCCTAACATAAAATAGGTTTTTGAGATGTTTTGGGGATGTTTTTGTAGAAATAAGGACTTCATATATCTATCTGTTTGAGGAAATACTCACTCACTCACTCACTCACTCACTCACTCACTCACTCACTCACCCAAGTACTCATTAATTTTCAGTGAACACATTATTTTGGACTGGATCGACATGCGTCTGGAGATAATCCTAGGAGCACCAAGTATGAGGGGGAAAATACACTGGAATGGCCAATCCATTGCAAGGCACTATGCACATTCACAAACTTGTTCTCACCTGGGGCAAATTATTTAGCCAATCTTCATTTGTTTTTGTGAAGGTGGGAGAAAACTGGATAACCTGGAGGAACCCAGATAAACACAGGGAGAACATGCAAAGCATTACAAAAACTTTGGACAACAGCTGGTAACAGCTCTGGACTGGTTACCCTGGAGATCTGAGATACTACCTGCTCCAACACCAAGCTGCCTTTGCACTTGTCTAAAATCCTTAAACAGAGAGATATTACATCAAATGAAACTGTATGAAATGAAACAACATTGTACACTATAAGTTACCTGAAATATAATGTGTTACTGAAACATGTTTTAATTCTGACTTTTGCCCTGCAAAATATTAAAATAAGAAAAACCAAGCCAGTAAACTGTCTCCAATATATCTGCCTATCTCTGCTTGATATTTAATCAGAAGTTTTTCACAACACATGACCAGTTCAAACTCTGCCATCACAAAACTATGCTTTTGATGCTATGCTTTGTGTTTGACAGCACAAAGACTGAGGGTCAATTTTTTACTTGGTCTGGAAGTAATGTGATGTGTTTGTAAAAGCTTTAACACTTTTTTGAGAAGGACACAACACCAGTATTCCACTGATGGTGTCTGAGAGTTCCTTATCGCTATGTGCAGGTGGGTTGTGGAGAGGAGTCCGTGTGGGAGAACGTTAGTAATAGACTACCTAAGTTGGTAATCTGAGTCAGTCGCAGCTATGCACTCTGAACCCTGTACCCTCATCCTACTGCGGCATGACCTCTTTTCCTGTCCCTCTGCTCCACCAGACAGGAACTGCTACAACAGACAGCATCGACTGGTGGAAGCTTACCACATAATGAGGTCCCCAAGGGGCAGTGCCCCTTAGCCTCCTCTCCTGTCTCATACACTGAAACCCCCTCTCTGTCTCTTTTTTACTTTCTTTTTCTCTCTAAAACATATAAAGGCATGCCCATTCTCTGTGTCTTATTTGTTTAGCTTTTCAGTTTAGCTGCCCACACACTCATAAACATGACAGTAAGTCAAATGTTACGTACGAAAGTTTATGCAGGTCATAGGTGACTTACACTAAGTAGGCACAGAGGGTTATTAAGAGCATCAGTGCAAAAATTATTACTGACCACATGGCTTTTTCACAAACATGCATCTGAGTGCTTTTGTGTTGAAAATTCCACACAGACTGCTTATGAGAAACTGTATCATAATAGTTCAGTAATAATGTCAGATTTTTTATTTTTATTTTTATTTGTTCTTTAAATAATATTAATATAATCCTGCAAATTATGACAATAATAAAACTACTGTTTGCCAGTCTATGAGTGGCAGAAAGGTTTGTTATTTATCTTTTTCATTGTAATTACATTTTATGTGTAATGTGGATGGGAAAAATGGATGCCAACACCAGTAAAATGCCCAGAAGTGCATTTAAATTTAATGTCATGTGAAATTTCATCATTCATAAACGGGAAATAAGCTTCTCTGTCCCATACCATATCATAAATGGATAAAGCATACTCTGTATGTGATGGCCACTGGATTATAAAAACATATTAAAGTGGTTTATGAGTGGATATAAAGTATTCATTATACAAAAGTTAATAAAATAAGCCTGGATCTATCAATCCTTCCTGTGCTTTTCTGGAGTTTCTTCTTTGGTGCCCCATAATAGATTTTAAAGACATTTAGAGACACTTTAGAGATACAGTAATTGCAGTGCATGGATTTTAATTGTTGTTAGATTTTCCTTGAAGTTGAGTGGTTCGCCAACGTACTAGAATGCTCCTAATATTTAAAAGAAAGGTAATCTGGACCAAATTCAGGGGAAAAGTGTTTATTGAAGATGTTCGTGTTGCATAGCAGTCTTCTGGAACTTAACCCAAAGGTACTGTCTGTGTGACCAGAATTTATTCCTGGTAACAAATGGCCTTCAAACAATAGAAAGATACAGTTAGGACCGCCTACTGGAGAACTTACAATGGACAGGACAGAAGGGCCATCATGCGTATTGATCAGTTGATGTCAGCTGAGGCGAGAAGGAATAGACAAGGGTGGGGCTGACAAGTCAACACAGAACGTAAACAAAAAGCACATGGCCAAAGTCCAGGCTAGATTCTGACAGTACCCCCCCTCGAGGTGCGGCTCCCAACGGCGAGATTTAGGAGGGGGGAGCGAGGCACACGGCAAGGCTGGTGGGGGGAGCAAGGCAGGTGGGGGGAGCAAGGCACCCAGCGAGGCAGGTGGGGAGAGCAAAGCAAGAGACTGTGCCGCCACAGAGAGAGCCGAGCAACGTCCACAGCCGAGCAGAAGGGCCCGAGCAACGTCCACCGCCGAGCAGGACTGAGTGACGTCCACAGACTAGCAGAAGGGCCGAGCGACATCCACAGCTGAGCAGAAGGGCCGAGCAATTTCCACAGCCGAGCAGTAGGGCCGAGCAAAATCCACAGTCAAGCAGAAGGGCCAAGCGATGTCCACCACCATCCCCACAACCTTCATCTTCTGCCGTACCCATTGAGATCGGTTTGTGGCACATTCCAGCCAGTGAGAAGAAGCGACACATGGTCAACGGACTATGACTACTGTATACTGTGGGCAGGCAGGGCACATGGCCTTCTCTTGTCTGGCAAAAGGCTGGGCTCACCATTGAGCAAGGAGGCAGTGGCAAGCCGACAGCATCCAGCCCCTTCCAAGCCTCTCCTCAAGCTTTGGATCACATTTGTCAGCCAGATTATAATGTCAGCTGAGGCGGGAAGAAATAGATAAGGGTGGGCCAGACACGTGAACACAGACCGTAAACAAAAAGCATATGGCCAGAGTAGATCCTGACGGTTGATTGCTTTACAGACAGGCATTATGTTAACTACAAGTCGGGCACAGGCACAGTGTAATCAGCCATTTGGTTCCCCCTTTACAGTTATATGTAAATTACAGGTGGGGCACAGGAACATCAGACGTTGATTATGTTGAAAATGTCAGGTGAAAGAACTAGACACAAAATCCTTCATTGTGCAGACCAAACGATTCCCACAAAGGGTTGATCAGATGGAATCTTTATTTGACTGTATGTACTGTATGGTGATTAAGACAAACAAATCATGCATGTATTTGTTACAGTTGACAATAAATGGCCAACTTCTACACTCTGATTCTGCTCTGACTTAAATTACATTTGTAATATAAATAAATGTTTGCATCTATTGGTTATAATGTGACATAATCAAGTTATAATTAAAGAATTAGAGTAATTAGGAAGCATAACTGATTTAATTAACATGCTAAAAAAGAGGCATGAAGCCAGGCAGTGGAGAGCAAATTGAGAACGAACAGCTTTGGTTACATCACTTTAGTCACAGTGATCAGCATTGTTTGCTGTGGTTCAGAAAAGGAGCAGTTTTTGTACATCTATAACATGTTTTATGAATGATTGAATGAGGGGGTTAATTGTATAAATGTAGAACAAATGGAAGAAAACAAAAAAAAAAAATTTCCTTGAATTTAACTCATGATAACTTGATGATCTTAAATCACTGAAACATCATTCAGCCTGATTATTGACCAATATTATGAAAGACTTTTTGGTTAAAAAACAGGCTAAAATGATTCTGGAATTATATATTAATTATATATTAATCAGACCAATTTAAAATACTATTTTATATTTTTTTTTACATTCTGTTTCCTGTGCATTTTTTATTTTGGAATTTGTGCAGGATTTTTTTTTCGTGATTTTAAAAATCATTAGATAAAACACAACATAAACTTGACAAGGACCTCATGCTTTTTTGTATAAATAAACCAAATGGAACCATTTAAGAGTAGTGGAGTATTTATTTAAGATAATATGATCTCTTAGGTAACTTGATGTAACCCAAAATTAATTTATCTTTTATGTGTTGAATTTATTTTACTCAGTAACAATAGACTGAAGGCCTAGATGTAATGGGCGAACGTGTATCATATCTGTTTGGCAGTTTATAATATGGACCTCCGCCTATATCCATTGTCCAACAAAAAGTGGTACAGCTCCCACATACTTTGACACACAGGGGTTCATTTCTCATTTGAAAGAAGAGATTCTCTAGTTTCAGAAACTAGATTGATTGATCAGATTGATTCTAGGCCTTACTGGCACAAAGTTACTGGGTTTTTAATGCAGATTTTCCTGTCCGCCTGGGTTGTTTTTCTGATAAACTGATTAATCTTATTTTCCTGGAACATGTTAGGGACAAACCAACAACTGAGAGTCATAGCCACATGTCTTGGCTTTCACCAAAAAAAATTCAAGTCAAAAGACCCCAAAATGGATTTTATATGAATATTTTTCTACGGCCCTGGTCGTCGAGTGCAGCGTTTTTGTGTACTTGTTTACTATATAACTTTGAAATAAAAGGCTGCAGGCTCAGTCTGACAAGCCATAAACAAGCCTAGACTCTCTCTCTATCACTCTGGTGTGAAAACAGGCCTGTAACTTGACACCCTGAGCTGTGAGAGGGACAAAAGGTCAGGGATTACGCAAGAATTCTTCTGCGCATCCAGTTCACGCAGACACAGGCAAAGAACATACGGCATGTCATATACCGTTGGAATCGTCTGCTTATTGGCTAAATGGCTGTATAGGTCCCAGCCCATTTCATTGCTATTGGAAGGAGTAATTGTCAGTCAAAGGCGGGTTCCCAAAAATTAGGTCATGCCACCATTGGCTTCTCAGCCGTCTATCTCTGCCATACAAGCACCGATTGGCTCAAATGAGGGCTTATTTGATTCGTTAGGACCTGGGCTATAAATATGACGTAGGCTTTGAATTTTTGAATATCCCAATTAGGAGTTAGAGCGGCAAAACGAGATTATGGCGCACTTCTGTTTCCAGTTTTCAGAACACTAACGGAATATTTGTGATATTTGTGGATTATTTGTGTTGGAATATATTACCCCAGTGAAGAAAGAGACGCGTCTAAAGGTAAGGGAAAAACCGGTATAGCGCCACCTAGGTCAGTTTTGTCCAAAATTTTTTTCTAATTGTAGGAAGGCTGTGAATCATATTGTGCTTTGTGTGTGGACTTAAAAAATTATTGAGAGTATAAACTTTACTAGGTAAATAGGTTTTTTCGTGTTTTTGGAGGATTTGATGCTTTAAAGTTGAATTGAAGCTTGTTTCTGGGTCATCCCCTAGTGGTCACTTCTACTTCCGTGCCGTGTACGGCACAGCGACCCGTAAGAGGTTCGTTTTGTAAAGATAGTAGTACTCATTAATTGACTCTAGAGCCTTAATCTATGGGAAAAAAATTAGTTTGGGAAGATGGGAAGATGGGAAATAAGGTCACTTGACATTATAACCTCGGACTATGGCTATGCAGCACAAATAAATTAGTAATGACTTATTTAAAGAATATTATTAAGGACATACCACATTATGCAGTGACAACAGTGACTCTGGAAAAACAGGAATGCAATGTATGCAAATGAGATTTACAAAACTGTCATAAAACATTTTACTATTTGACAGCAAAAAGCTTGACGCAACTCAAGCTATGTGGATGACTGCATATATCCGATTAATACATTAAAATTCCTAGTGTTAAATAAACACCATGAATGTTAATTCTTAACTCTATCATTTTTGTCAAGCTGGACATACTGTATATAAACAGTGTAGGGGTTAACCGTTGAGTTTTTATTTGTATGGTTTCAGTTTGTACAGTCAGACTGTGTTAAGATGGTGACCAGAAGATCATGTGGATTAAACAGGTTGTTTTTACTTTATGTGTAAGACAGTTGTCATATATGAAGCTGAAATTAAGACCATGTTTATTAACATCAACATGTGGCAGTATTTAGAAACTGCCTCCAGTCGCAATGGTAGAAGCTTATTTATGGGAAACAGAATCAGCTTTTTTTTATATATTGCAGGAAGGTACAAGATATTGCAGGAAGGTAAAAAGAGAATGAATAACTCTATGGAATAGTGTTGGAATAATCATTTAGATCACATCTCTTGAGTGAGTGAAGATGATTGACACTGCTGGTATTTCTACCTCTGAGGGTTTTCCAGTGTTTTCTGGTGATAGGGCTCATATCAAACAAACAAACAAACAAATACTCAAACAATCTTCTGGTCAGCATTCACTTTGTATCTGAATACAAACGCAGATTGTATAACACTAAATAGAAATACAGATGAAGATAGTTGCACATGCTTTTATATATACTGTATGTCTGTCTTCTGTAACCTTAAGGTTCCTCATATATTGTGCAGTCCTTAACGTCTTCACAGCTACATCCTTCTTTATCTGAGCCAATATGCTGCTCAACTATATTAGACCATTATATAATGAATAGGATCAGTCGAAATAGACCGCAACCTACAGTGCTTAGTATTTACTGTTCATTATTAATTTTACAGGTCCAATCATCTTCCGCTGCCAATATCAGATTTTCCTAAATACCTTTTAAACAGTTTTCATTCAGATATATTTCTATTAATATATTTATAGCAATGCATATTTCAAGGTCACATTGCTCACTTAAAAAAGCACACTTTTACCTTACACAGAAAACATGTAAGTGTTTAAAATCATTCATAATCTCTCTCTCTCTCTCTCTCAGCCATATCTTTTTTTAAGCCCTCATTCTCTTCTCCATCACCAGGTTACAGTCTTCAGGTAACTGAGCCGTCTATCCCCTTAAATGATAAATTCTAGTTTGAAGCCTCTAAGTCCATCAAGAAGACTGAGAGAGAGAGGCTGTGGAAGGTGATAAATTAAAGATCTGCCTCTGGGAATGGGGAACGAGTAAACATAGGCAGTGGAGTGAGAAGAGAAAGAAGAAGAAGAAAAAGGAGTGAGAAACAAATGCAAGGTGACTTAATGAAGGAAAGAAGCTCAGACATGGCAACCTAATCTGTAGACAGGGGTATCTGTCAGAGGGAGCCGTACACAAGAAATATATTCACATGATTCAAAGCACTGTCATTCACTATAGGTTTACAATATTGTGTGTTTATCACTGGTGGATTCCTTGTTTACTTCAGTTGTCATAAATGAGACCATCAGCAACTAAAATAAAGCTTTTTATTGCAACTTTAAAATTCAGTAGGTTTCAAGTATGCTGAAACAACAACCTGTAGTGGAACTGATCATTGCTATGTAACACAAACAGAAGGAAATAAATGACTACATATGATAAACTTCACCTTAAAAGACAATGGCATGGCAATGGCAGTGATGAATTACTGCTAATTAGTACCACTTATGGTAAACAAATACACAAGAAGGAGCAGCCATACATGATGGAAGGCAAAGTCAGACAAGAATATTGAATGCATTTTTGTCAATATATGTCAATTGTCTCACTGATGCTTGCATTACTCCTATTTACTCCCCAATTTAAGTTGTTGTCTCTCATGGGATTTGTTCTTGCCATGAGGTGCTAAATGCCATAAATATAAATGTGTCTTCCTGCTCTGCCTCTACCCGGCTGCACTTTTGATGTTGCTCCACCTTCATACTCCACTTAGGATGTCACTCAACCTACTTGCTTCGCTGAGGATATCGCTTCCCACTCTTGCTTTGTGGAGAATGTCACTCCCCTCTCTGGCTCTGCCTTGGACCCTGTTCCCTTTCTAGCTTTACAGTGGCTCAGTCGATCCGCTCTCATGGTCTGCTTTTATATGCCATGCCACCTCTTAGCTTTATGGAAGAGATCACTCCACCTTACTGCTTTGTGAAGGAGGCCACGTCCTGCCAGCTACACCAAAGGTATCGCTCCCCAAAAACCTTTTTTGGCCCAAGAGCTCTTATCAGTGAGTGTAAAGCCACCTTGCATGACTTTCTAGGACCCCTTCTTTACCGTATTTCACTTCAGAAGTTGGATGCCGAGGTGGGGGTGTGTTTTAGTTGTTTTCTATGGGTTTGGGGGTTCTGTTAGGCCAATGGGCAAAAATACACACAACACTACACTAAAATTCAACATATCACAACCATGTCTCACTGATCACTCACACATGTTCTGTGTTACTCCTGGTTTCTGGGTATTTTATTGTCAAGCTTTTGATGTTATTATCTCACTTGTGTTGTCTGTACCACAGTATCACTCGTATTCATGTTTATTGTCCTTATTCTCATGTCTTTGGTTGTGTTTTTTTAGTACTAGATGTAAAAAAAAAATTACACTTACAACCTTCACCTCCAATACCTGAAATGGTTAGGAATATGCTTACTCATATCTTGTTTGTTATACATTAATCTCATCATGATATAGAAATAGAAATATTTCCTGACAAGTCTGTACTATAATTATAATGCTTAAATGTTTTATATATATTATACAGCACTTCAATTACAAAACAATTTCTAACTATATACATAATTATTTCTTTATATGGTTTACATATTTCTGTAGGAACTACAAGTTATAAAAGTTATTAGTTATAAAAGAAACTACACAAGCAATGCTTAGATTTCAGTCATAATTGCAGCAAAGCATGATTTAATAGGGGAAAAACGATAAGCTTAGGGAAAATAGGCGGGGGGAAATCAGACATCAGACAGATTTCAGTGTGATTCAGTTAGATTTAATCTGATTCGATGTGATTTTAAAAATGAGAAAAAGGAAATAGAGGATTTTTCTCAAAGTATTTTAACCACATTTGTCTGTTTTGTGCAATTGTGTACACATTTGGTAGAGAGTCTGAGGTACAGTAGGAATGAGTATGGAGGGTTGTCAGGCTCACAGTTTACCCCAGTCACACAATACATACAGGCTTGCTGTATATGAATTCAATTTTCATTACTCTCAGTAATAAATGCAGGGTGATTCCAGGGAGGCTGCAATGGCAAAAAATAAATCTGATACATGAATAAACCATGTCCCTGGGGAAGTAGGGGCCCTCCTTTGAGAAGAAGATTGACTTCTTCAATAGGCAACACATCAGGTGCAAGAAGCTGAAACTGAACTACAAAGTGTTAGAACTACTTCATTGCCCCCACCATCTGCTTACTCTCCACTAATTCTGGGCCTTTATATAGTAAAAATCTCAACCTGCTGGGGCTTTGAAATAAGAAAAAAGCTTTTCTGTTGATAACAATCACCTACATGCGGTTTGAAATTTCTTCCTCCCTCACTTATTCATTTAATATTTACTTTAAAGATCTTTCTATATACACTTACTATTAAGCTATCCATGAAACTATTAAGCTTTTTTTATGTAAAATAAGAGAAAATAATACATAGCAAGATATCTGTTGTTTTAGGTGGAAGTAAAAATAATTTTCTTTGTGTCACTGTCTGATTTAGGGGCAGGGCATGGAAGCCTTTATCACCACATACACATTACAGCGGAATTCTTTTCTTCACATATCCAACTAAGGAGGTTGGGGTCAGAGCGCAGGGGCAGCTATGATACAACATCCCTGGAGCAGGGATGGTTAAGTCCCTTGCTCAAGGGCCTTGCTCAAGGGCTCAACAGTGGCTGCTTGAACCTCGATCTTTCAACCCAGAGCCTTAACCACTTGAGCCACCACTGCCCCAAAAATGAATGATGAATGGATTGCTTGTGTGCCTGCTTTTTATGGACAAACCTTTGAGTCAACTGTATTTGCCAGTTAAATCTTCAACTTAATTTATTTCTACTGTGTGACACCCACAGTAGAAGTGGAATCCATGAATCAGTGCAAATGACCCTTATATTATTGCTCAGCAGGTTATGAGTTCAGCTCCCAGCATTACCAAACTGTCATGGTTGGGTCTTTAAGCAAATCTCAACAATAACCGCCAAAAGCAATAGCCATATAAATACATGTTGTGTAATATAGTTTATAAATTGACATTACATTATTCTAAGCATACAGTAATATACATAATAATACCAAGGAGGAGATGTGAACTCCATGTGATCTTTTGCATCTATTTGTTTGACTGTATTTATATAATCAAACTCTCCAGTGTCACCCATATGAGGATGGGTTCCCCTTTGAGCCTGGTTCCTCATAAGGTTTCTTCCTTTATTGTCTAAGGGAGTTTTTCCTTGCCACTGCTGCCTGAGTCACCTCAGACTTGCTCATTGTGGATAAAGACATACCCATTTTGAACTAAATCTATCTAATATTAATCTTGAATTTTGCATTCTATTAATCTTCATATTATTAAGATATATAATATTAAGATATATTATATTATTCTTTAAATTATATACAATAATATATTTGTATATTAATATATACAAATTAACTTGAATTGAATAATGATTACCTGTTACTATATAATAGTACATTTTTGTAATTTACAATTATTTACTGCAAGCCAAAGCCGTAAGAAAGAGATGGACAAGAAATAGACAAATAACAAATATCTGTTGCCATTAGTACTCAACAAACAACATCCAAGGAAATGTAGAAAGAAGTTAATTTTGGCACATAATGCGTAACTATTGGCTGCACACAGGATTTACAGTGCACTTTGGACTACCCAGAGACTTTTCCAGTAATAATTACTGGCTGAGGAATGTGTTCAAGCATAAAGTCATAAATTAATTATAAACTTAATTGATTTTTATAGAACCATAAATCAGCCTAAAACAAGCAGATTTTGGGACAAAAAAAAACCCCATATGTTTTTAATCTATCGGACTGTGACTTGTGTTATCAGTCATGTAGCCACTGATTCCTATTGACCTTTCTAATGAATCTAATTCATATGAGGATTAGAACTGCTCCCTACCATGAAAATCACTTGAGAGAGATTGGTGAGTAAATGTTTCATTTACAAATTGGCCAAAAGGACAAAGTGACTTGTGCATGCCCATTGAAACCTATTTACGATAATACTGAGCTCTCTCCTTCCTGTCCTCCAACAGATGGGTGGACGCCTGTGATCTGTGTAGGCAATTTTGTGCATGGCTGCCACGTTATTTCTTGGTGTGACATCTCATGCTGGCATTCGTCTGTCCTTTGACCTTCAGACCCTGCAGATTTATGATTGTCTGGAGATTCTGAACACATGGTGCCAGGAAAAGCCCAAACCATACCAAAGGGGAGCACACATGAGTTGGTCAATTAGCCATTTAGACATGAGTGTTTTTCATGTGACAACAACAGCTAGAAAAAATATATATAAAAAAAACAAAAAAAAAAACAAACAATACAACAATTTTTCAATGATGGCAGTGCAACAGTAACAAGACTAACCTTTCCAGTATATTGCTCTTTTTGGTTTAGACAAGGTTGCAACCGTATTATGAATTTACAAACTGACAGACATAAACAGACAGAAAAATTACAGAAGTATAAAAACGAACAGACTCACATGCTTCCTGGATTAAAGATCAAATAAGACAGCTTGAGTGTTACTGGGTTTGAAGAAAACATCTTTACTGTCACTTTATCAAATTTAGTTTCCAGAACAGTCAGATTATTTTTAGTTCCACTTTAAGATAACTTCACTTGCAAAATGTGCCACGATGCCTCAACTCAAGACATGACAGCATAGAGCATCCTCTCTTCATATCATTCTCATAAAATACATTTTATTTTTTGTTTTTAATCCATATGTATAATCACAGATATATCTTTTCACATGATTTCTATTATTCTTTGTCTCCCTTTCTTTTCTGTCATCTTTACACAGAAATGTATAATATATTGTTATAGTGGAGGTTATAGCTGAGTACAAACTCACACCTGATTGTGCTGGGACATGTTGGGGCATTACTGTGAAGCTGTCAGGTGTAGATGGGCCTGCCCAGGGCTCTGTGTTCTCAGTGCTGTGCTGTTTGTGAAAATATGATTAGAGAAACCGCCGTTCTAGGGCACCTGAGAGTGACGGCACTCCTCTCATGAACTGCAAACTGTCTTTTTCACACTGATTATTTATAGCAGAAAAGGGAGACGGGGGAGGACATTGACTGTGACACTTGTAGATGCATTTCTTCTTCAGGAAAGGATCAACCCTCATTACCTGGGGAATTGACAGTGCAACCCATGTCCTTCAGGGAAAGGCCTCAAATTGAACAAAAGTGTAATTGAAAAAATGTATGAACATTAAACAGAGAGTTGGCTTTTCAGTTCAGAGAGATGTAAAAAGGTTAAGTTATGACAAACAGCTCTATTATGAAAAAAACTTGATGAGATGTGACATGACAGACAACAGATGACTTATGGATCCTTTTTTGTTAAAACATATTTCTTAACTTCAGTGGCAAGCTATTAATACATAAGGTATTAAAATAGTACTATTATTTAAAAAATTATAGTACTAATTTAATAGCTTATGTATTAATTTATATAAAGACCATGTTATCTAAAAGCATTTTACAAAAGCTACATGGTCTGCAAACATCTTTGATCATTTCCTTTCCTTATGCATTTACTGTAGGAGTTAAAGGCCACAGGTTTGACAGTCATGTTTGCAGAGGATCTGTAATGCCCCTATAGCTTGGTTTGTTATTTAGGCACACAGCGACATACCTTCTTTTAATAAACCTGGACTAATTAAGCCACAGTAAGGGGAAAGGTGGAGTTGGAGGTCCTAGAGCCTTTGAAAGAGTGTTCATGGTCCATGCTGATGCATCAGAGCAGTCCTTGTTATTTTATAAGGTCAACTTAATTATGTGGTGACCTCAGATAATTATTTCATCCATGTTAATAAACACGGGAGGATCCAGCTGACAGCCTTGAGTGTGACCTTGTCACTTGTAATTCAAATTATAGATTGACTCAAAGGTGCAAACATTGAAAGCAGACAACAGTTAATGAACTGCAGGATGGGATAAACTTATTTTAGAGACTTTTTTCTTGTCTTCAATCAAAACAAAAAGAATACAAGGTCTTCATCTTTCAAATTACTAAGGGAGCTGACACACTTATTTTTTGCTAAAATAAAATATCTACTGCCAAGTAATTTATTCCTAACCACCCTTATCCATTAACCATAGATTAAACAAATGAGAACAAATGAGAACAAATTTTGATCTAGTCTTTTTGTGGATCACTTATCTATGGTAGAAACCTTACTATAATTCAATTCAATTTATTTGTATATCATTTTTAACAATTCCCTTTACAGAAGTATAGAAACAGAAAAGAAAAATTAAATACATAATAATAATACGAATAAAAATACAAATAAATTGATTATGTACATTTGATGTCTAAAATGAATTTAAAAATATGAATTTAAAATACTGTATATCTTTCCATAATGAGCAAGCCGGAGGCGACAGTGGCAAGGAAAAACTCCCTGAGATGATATGAGGAAGAAACCTTTGTGTGACACTGGACAGTAAATAATGTAATTTCTACAACAGTTTATAATAGTGCAACCGAGAGCTCTTGAGAAACTAATCGGTCAGCGCAAACCCTGAGTTCACCACAAACCCAACTCTAATTCATTCCTATAAAAATTGTCAAATGATTGCTGATAAAGACCAGACAATACAGTTGACCGACACAACATTGGTTCAAAGAAGGCATGGCAGTCTCTGGGCAGCCCCTTCCACAACAATCCCATGAGTCATTGGCTGACCATGCAGGTTAATACCTAGCAGGGTGACCACCAGGTGACAAGACTCCGACCCGGGGTAGAACGTCAGGATTGACAAAGTAGCTCATTAAGACGATCCGACCAGCTATGACAGCATAACTAAAAGGCTAGAGCCAGAAGGTTACACAGAAACGAGTCTGCTTATGGTTTCCTCTGGATACTCTTATTTTTTCCTCTAGTCCAAAAACACACACTGGAGGCTGACTGGCATCTGTTATCTATAGTGTGTGAATAGGTATGTAATGATTGTGCCATGTAATGGGTTGGCAACCAGCCTTGTGCCAGAGGCAGAAAAAAGAAAGTTGCCAATAGCTGGCTGTTTCTATTACCACTGAGGGACATGCTGTTTCTCCAGCACTGAAGCATACTACTTAACCTGAATTGCTTCACTTAAAATATCCCTTTGTATTAATCATTTAAATAAGGCTAGATGATGGATGTGCATGAATTATATCTAAAGCCCATTGTTAATGAAAACATAATTGTACATGACAGCTATATGATTTAAATACCTTGTTGTTCTTTTAGAGCCTATTCATTCTGTTAGACCATTTAGCTGTTCAGATATAATGTCCCCCTGCTGTAAAGTGGGGGGGAGCAGTCAGTTATTGAAAGACTACCGCTAAGACATTTATCAAGAGATGGGCATTTGTCAGCCCCAGGCCCCCAGCTGATTTGAGTAATTACATTTTAAACAAAAAAGTGAAATCAGCTGTTTTGCAGGCTATAGTGTCTGGCTGTGTTGTGTCAGTAATACCTTTTAGGATTAGGGAAATCATTGCCATTTTTGATAACTGCCTGCATTTTTCTGTCAGATACTGTGTGCTTGGCTCTGTTCTGATGTTTTGCCTTTGGTCTTCCTCTGTAAGGATTACTGATGCTCTAAGATGAAGCTCAAGCCCAAAAGACTAACTACTGGATGGATGTCGCTTTATAAATAATACACAAATATCTAGTTCAGACCCTGGTGAATCTGAAGTTCTAAAGCACATTTCTGCTCACTGCAATGCTCAACTCTCAGATATTTGGTGTATACAGTACTGTATATGACCTAAATGCACAATGCAGTTAACTAGTTAATCATCATTATATTTGGAATAATCACATTCCTTGTGCAAAACATATAAATGTAGACAATTCTTCACATCAAATCATTATTTGCCCATTAAGGGGTATGCAAATCCAGGTTGCTATGGTAATAATAATATCTGCCAAAGAAAGCAAATAATCCATTGTGTTGTGTTCCTCTAGATATTTGAGATGTCAAATACTTCATTTTTTATTTTAATCTGTTATATATTTGATACATTTATCCCCATTATAGAGAGAAATTGTATAGATCTTTTTTCCGTTATAGAGAAATGTATAGGGAAAGATTGCTGCTGGCAGGAGGCTGTTGTTAATTGTGAGACCTGTTCTAAAGAGTGGTCAGGTATAAATTCCCTTTGTATGTTCATTGCTCCATTTTATACAGAAATTCAATTCCTTGCAGATACTCATTCCTGAGACCTGTGTAAGTTAGAGTTGGCTACATATTTCGAAGTTTTTGCATGTGTCCAATTATCTGATGAAATATAGAAAACCAACACAACCCTCTGAATCATGTCTGTATGCTGCCTGACATACATCAGGTTAAGTCAACTCTGATAATTACTAGCTCCATTGTACTGGCTGTGGCTGCCTGCAGGGCCAGTGGAGTAAATGTGTTCCCTATGCTGTCCCTTTATGCTGCAGACAGAGACACTCTTTTGTTTTATTCACAGGCTCACTGACCCTGTCCTCTACAAATCACTGAGTAAAAAAACAGGTGCAAAGTAAACCTTTATCACGGGAGGGGAAAGTACCTTTTATGATTTGACAAAGGTTCTGCTAATGGGGGTTATCTATCCTGAGCTTTCAAAATGTCACATTCCAGCCTTGTTCATTTGCATAACCTCTGAAGCATTTCAGTGAGCGTGAGTGCATTGATTTAGTCGACGCCTTGTGAGGCACTTGCCATGTTGACACAGTCGACTCCATCAGTTTTAAGGCACTACCTAATCCATTAAGTGGACTCTCTAGTAGGTACTTCAGTGGCCTCTCTACAGGCTGTTTCCACGCTCCTTCACATTATAGTTCACAGTACATATCAATACGTTATCATTGTGCAGCCCGTTAGTGTCCATGAGAAATTAATTAGACTCAGAATTGATTATACTTCAGGAGATGTCCTTGTCCCTGTATCACTACCAATACAATATAATGATGAATTAAACGTATGTTATCTTCGTAAAAATCTGACATGGATCTTTTTCAGGTGATTCCTTTCCATGAATAAAAGTCATGTCAGTCAAATGCACTAGGAAAGTAATGGCTTCATCATCAAATGTCACATTACAAAATATAATTGTACTGAAATGCAGTTGCATTGTTTCTGTCATGTTAACATGAATTCTGCCCTGAAGCTGAACTTTTAGTTGTAGATACAATTTTTAAGCACAAATGTTGCATTCCACATTCTATCAACAAAAGCATACAATAC
>NC_062520.1:16028153-16090653 GCF_022655615.1 Tachysurus fulvidraco | reverse complement strand
CAGGATATGACATACTACAGTACTATAAGGGATTTAGAGTTTGGATACTATGATTTATTTTAATGTTGGATTCAAGACAACCTTGGCCAAGATCTAGTCAAGACCAAGGCTTTGGAACCAGTGGAGTCTGAGTTAAGACAGAGTAGGACAAGGGGTGTGGGTGGTGTGAGACTAAGACAAAATCAACACCATACATAGACAAGTCAATGTCAAGACCAAGACCAGACAGTCAGATGTGTTAAATATACTGGGTGTAAAATCTTCTTAACCTGACCTTGTTTATTTTGAATTAAAATAAAAATGAATAATAATAATAATAATAGGTATTAGAAGGGTTTGAATATATTTGTTCTATATTAGTTTGAACATAAAAAGAGGAAGTATGAAATGATGTTATGGTCCCAGGTGGTGGTAGACACTGGTGTAGACACTGGTGACAAGATAGAATTACATTTTTTGCAAGTTTGCAATGGCAAGGCCAAGACCATTCATGCGCAGTCTTAAGACAGGTCTCAAGAGCAAGACCAGTTTTGAATACCAAAACATTACTGATTTCCTCTTAAAGATAAATGTTAAAGGAAATCTAAAAGGTTGATTTATTTAGCATGTTATTATTATGTGTAATAAATAAAATATAAACAGAATAAACATAATAAATATATATTTATGCTAAACATTTTCATAATCCATAGTCAATCTTGCAGCCATATTTATTAAATGTCATGAAAAAAAAACATGACATTTGTAGAAATTAGAGGTGTGTGGGGTTATTTTGGTAAACTATATTTGAAATTCTTTTTTTAAATTGAGATTTCAAAGTATATTATTGTTGCTTAATTAATTGTAAATCCAGACACAGTGGCATCTGATCTTTTCCAGATCAACAAACATACAAAATCAAACAATTGCATTCTAACTAATTAAACATTCTCATCAAATGTTCAAGTTTGCAAAGGTTTTTGCAAGATTGCCTCATTGTGATTCACAGTAAATTAGTAGAATACTTCTACAATGATCAACCCTTAATGCAACCGAAGAATTTTAGAATAGAAAAACTAATTTCTACCTCACATAGAATCCGTATGGTGTGTTGTGAGTAATGCTAATGCACTGCCACAAAAAGTGGTTCTTGTTCATGTATACTCAGAGCAGTAAATCGATAGGGTGGTGTAGCATCAGTTTGCATGCGTGAGTGAAGCGACCCAGGGTGATTCATGGGTGGTTGCATATGCTATGATGAAAATCAATGAGGAATAATAATTGAGAAACAACTGAGTGGATTATGGGGGTTATTAAACCATGCACAGAGCAAGATACAGAAAGAGAGAGAGAAAACCTTTGAGTTAAATAAAAAATGAGAAACAAAACAAAAAAAAGCATTACACATTTATATAAAAGTCAGTGGAAATATTGGACAATAGTTAACATTTTGCTTTATTAACATTACATATACATTTATATCTATGCCTGCTACTTCTTGCGTTTGACTGCTATGGGGAAGCGTTTGTTAGAAAGTGAAACAACCACAATGTGATTTCCTATCTAAAGAAAAATCATATTTGGTTTCATACTGGTTGCTCAGATTTATTTTTAAATACATACTTTTTTTGTGTAATAAGGCTTTGTGTTACAGAACTATATATCTTTGCGATCAAAGCAATATGTAGGACTGTAATTATACTGTCAGTCTAATGCAGATGCAGATGGTGGACTGTCAGTACAGTTGAGAAAAGGTTACATTAACCTTTACATTTATCATCATAAATGATCTGGTAGATCTACCTCAATATTTAATCAATTGAGTTAATCTCCAGTGTGTACGGTGCACCACAGTGACATATTCACTTATCATCATCACATATTTCACTTATTATCATAATAATATCAGATATTTTATTCAGATATTTTGATATTATTTGATATATAACTCGCTGATTAACATCACTTGTAACTAATTTTTTTGTCATTTACAGATTTTTTTCTCCAGTTTTAGTTGTAGCATCACTTTAGCAGAAAATGATGAGGAGACAATAAACTGTGTAATTCTAAAACTGTCTTCAAGTTCTTTTTTGTCTCTTTGAACAGTGTTTTAGGCTCATGTTATCTTAAATCTGTAACCTAGTGAACCAGAGTTACAATGATAGAGACTTAAAACACTTTTTTATGTCGCTCTGGATAAGGGCATCTTCCAAATGCTGTGAATGTAAATGTAGGTCATTATATAACTTATAATTATTTATTTTTTATTTCATTTCTTTTCACTTCATTACCTGACTTGCACATGTCAAAAATCATCAGTGTCTTTTGGGATGAAACTCTCTGATACGCTTACATTTTAGACATGCTACAGTATATGGCATCAGTATAGTATTTTATACAGGGAAGCTGAACATTTCTTTATGCTGAGTTGAAAATGTTAACCTTTTTATACAATATTTATTTTTTTTTAATGTTTTTTCTCAAGAAGAGCACCATTTAATTCCAACGTTGACCAAGACTGTTAGGCCTAGAAATGTACAGTATGTAAAACAAGCCTTTAACAAGACTGAGCCCCAAGCTACAGAGGTAGGTGGGGAAAAGTTGTTATGTTGTAAGAGTTATGAATCAACAGCTTTTAGTGAAAACAAGCAGAATGAAGTCTGGTTTATCTTTAAGACAACACACTCTAGTGCACCAACACATTGGAAGGATTAACTCAAATTCATTATTATTAAAATACTAGGACTAAAGCACAAACAAATGAGGAATATAATGCATTGTAAAAACAAAGCTCCAGGCAGGTGAGGAATAAGATAATGAAGAAGACTGAATTGTAGTAATAACAGCCTGAGGACATTCCTATTTTCATATTTTTTCTTGCTTGTTTAGTCCATCATTAACAAAAACCTTTTACATTGAAAATTGTGTTTCTTTTTTTTTTACTGAACAATTAGTGTTGGAAAATGAAAAATGGCTTAATTTGTCACCGACTTAAGCCGTAATTCTAAATTTAATTTTCACAATACCAAAATGTCATGTGTACAGTATGTGCTTTATGTAGCATAAATTGAGCTGTGCGGTAAGTACCAGTGAAACAAGGTGATAAACAGAAAAAAGGTCAGATAAGGTGAAGGTCATAGTGTGAGGATACAGTTTTTCATCTTAGCCATAACAATTCACCTTAACATTCTCTGTATAGGCCAAATTTGATGGAGCACATTTAAAATACTTTGTGATAGTCTTGTTTAGCTTTCATGGACATACCATAATTTCCACATAGCAGAGCGAGTTGCACTATAGGGACAAACCTGTCATCTGCTTCCAAATATACATAAACACAATGACAGGTTTAGTATATTACTTCACCAGTGTTGCACAGAGGGAATGTTCTATTTTTTTCACTATTACTGAATCATTCAAAGAGTGTCTGAGAGATACGTGTCCTCTATAGAAGCTTACTATATGCTGTAATTATATACATATGCATACAGCAGACTCATTTGTGCCGTCATTTTGTTGAATGATATATATCTATTGTAGATCACTAAAAGGATATTCTACTAAACACTAATAATGCAAAGGTTAATCTAAACTGAATTTGTGAATCAACAATGAAATTACATTGTACCATATTGTATTATTGTGTATATAATCGGTTAAACCGGAAAAATCTTGTCTGTAATATATTTAGAAATGAAACAATTGCTAGATTTTGTGATGCATTTCTTTGCAGTCACATTTCCCAATGTAGAAGTATAAGGATTGCTCTCAATTCATACATGCTGTAATGTCTTTCAAACTTATTCCTCTATGCTGGTTGCCATAATCATAGGGGAACTTTTTGGTGGATGTGATGCTGGATATATATGGGCTTTATTTTTTGCCCAGACTCAGAATGCTGTTCTCAAATCTATCGTACTACCATGATTCCATTGTTTTCTGTAATGTATGTTCCTTGACTTCTGTGGGCAGTGGTAGTTTCCAGCAGGCTACTGGCCTGGTGCTGCACCTATTCCTGAGCATAAAGTGCTCAAAAAAGGGATGGAAATGCAGCACATTCCCCTAAGTGTAGCTGCATCATGGAATTGGACTGGCCTGGCCAGAAGAGACATGAAACTCCCATCAAGGCTTTTTGTTCAAGCACATTTAGTGGTGGATTCATCAGTACCCTTTGAGAATACCAGAAAGGTAGAAAGATCTGTACTGTTTTTTTTTTCTTTTTACTTCAATAACTGAGACCCAGCTAACTTACAATAATACTTTATTGGTGCTTTTATAATTTACAGTAACAATTTACAATACAGACTGAATATGTGCTATCTTTAATTTATGTGGTAACAGTTTCTCCAACCCATTAACCTGACTTAACACCAGTGAGTAACTAAACAACAGCAAGCCACTTATTTTTGTCAGGGATCAGCGCGGATCTGCGCTGACTTGTGGCCATGTGCGTTTGTGTCACGTGATTGCCCCGTCTTCGTGCGCTCCTCCCCGGTCATCACACCTGCTCCCCATTGTGTGTGATTGTCCGTGTGTGTGTATATATGTGAGCCGCATTGCCTATGGCAGCGCGGCTTCATTAACATATTGTTAGTTCCCGTGTGTTGTGGTTATTGTTTGTCTTCCTCCTGTATTAAACCCCTTTCATTTGAAGCTATCCTGCGTACGGGTCTGTCTCCAAGCCACCGCCTGCCAGGGTCCTGACAATTTTCTATAGAAATAGAAGCCAGAAAACTATGAATTTCTGTGACAATGGCAAACATGTCAAACAAAATATGTAGGTATATTAAGCTATAATATAACGTGATATAAGTTTGGTAGTCCCACTGTAATACTTACAAGTAAATGCAGTGGGTATATTATGCACAAAGAAAGTTGTAATATACATGGCAAAGAGTGGAAGAGGATTATTAAGTAACTTCTATACATCTGGAATATGTGCTAAATTAAGTATTTCAATTGCTCTGATGAGGCTGACCAAAGGAGAAAATGGCTCCCTTTTCCTGCCCAATGTTCTTGGGCTAGATTGAGGTATTTTGTGTAGTTTTTGAAATGTAGTGATTTTGTGGAATCCTGTCACACCTAGCTAATAATATTTCTCAAATACACTTGAGCAAGGTACATCAAAAGCCTCTCAAAACATGCTGCTAAACTCTATGTATTTGTGGAGTAATCTATGGTCACCATCCTTTGCTGGTAAATGTATAAGGAGGTACTATATACAGACCAATCCTACTTTAGACTGTGTTTAGGAGTTAAAATGGATCCATATTACTGGTTACATACTGAAATTGACAGTTTGAAAATGCTTGCAGTCTGAAGCAGCTTACATGTGTGATGTCATAACGCATACTCTGAGATGAATACAAAAGGTGGAAAACCAAATTTGATAAAAAAAAAAATAAAAAAAAATTAATAACACCAGGACCCACATTTTGGTGCTGGTATAAATAAATGCTGGTACTGATGAGTTCTATAAACGCGGGTCACAAAGCAGTCAGAGAAACTAAAATGATACAATCTTAAAGCAATAGTAAAATTACAAGGTAATTATTATGGTAAAAGCATAGCAAATATAGCAAAAGAAAACACAGAGAAAGGATAGCATGAGAGAGAGAGAGAGAGAGAGAGAGAGATTTTTAAGTCTACACATTTTCAGAAGGGCTGTGCTGCAGGTGTTTCAGCAGTTGTGTTCAAGTGCCCTTTAAAGAGTCTGTAGGGTTTTTTAAAAGAGGGCAATCTGCAAAGTAAGCTTGAGAATTTATCCTGCACAAGTGGAAAGGATGCATCTTTAGACATTTTACTACACGCTAGTGCTATCACAAGGCATTGTTCACTTCCAGACTAAAGTGATCAGTAAGAATTAGTCAGAATACCCTGATTAGTGTCTTCAAGTTTCTCCTAAATCAAAGAGCCACATTCATAGTAGATTGAATCACATTACAGGGTGTATCCAGTGATAAACATCTATTTATTCCGCTATCAGAAAAATGAGCTGGATATATAACAATTAGTGTGCACATAGAACATTCTAAAAAGTATGAGAAAGCCTTTCTATATTAATAGTATGCATATATTGGTGGTTGAAACCATGACAGGGTGAATATAGCCTTATGTGTATGGGCTGCACCCCACAGCCATATGAGTTTGACATGGGTCTGACAGGTGCGGGTGCCTCTGTGGACACAAAATCCAGACCCAAATGCAGGGATATAAGACAGGCAGGGGTTATATTAGTCAAATCACAAAACCAACAGAAACCGGAAAACATTAGTGGGAAAACCTGAGCAACTAAATTACGAAATAAGATACAAGAGAACTAAAATCATAAAACAAAGAATAGTAAGTAACAAATTATGAGGAATCAGCAAAATTAAAAACACAAAACAACAGGTATAAATAGACAGGGCAATTAGCAAAACATGAGGAGCAGCTGTGCAGAGGTGGAAAGAGGGTAAGGATCTGGTGGTGAAAACACATGTGAGAATGCAAAAACTGAAGCACATGGCACAGGACATAAACAAACCCTGTTTGAACGCACCCTGGTGTTCTGGCAGGGAATTGCCCAAGCCATCCATAACAGGGTCAGTTGTTAAAGTGCAATGAAGCTAATCTACACAAATAAGCAATAAATAATATTATTATTATTATTATTATTATTATTATTATTAAGTGTACTATTACTAACCCTTCTTCTGTATGCTTTATGCCGACTTTATCCTGATCGTTTGTTGTGCATTTTAAGGACTTGTGCAGCTCCTGCTGCATTTTCATTTTTGCTGACAACTGCTCATTAGAGGCATTGATGAGATGATTAGCTAGTTGTAAATCCCTGAACATCTGACATTGTGCGCATAACAATCACATGCCATTTCATATTCCACCCTTTACTCCTTAATCCCTCTGCAGACAGCCACCAAAAAGATTTTGGGAACTTAATCAGCTTAATTAAGCTTCATTAAACAGTGTTGGATTCAACTACAAAAGACAGAAAACAGGCCTGTTGACAATAGAGAGCAAGCAACACAAAGGCTTTGGAGGTAAAAGAATAATAACAGGAATAAAGGCAATAGACTGGAAAGACTATACAGAAACAATATTGAAGGATAGTGAGAGTAGCTGGATGGTTAAAAAACACAGTTAAAATAAATAGAGGAAAGAAATTTTAGAACGAGCAAAGGGCAGAAAATCTTGCAGAATACACAAATCTCTAATTGCTAGGATATAACAACAACATTCTTGTGAATGGAAACATTCATTAAGTGTCCACTACACAAGTATTATTCTACTGGTGAACGGAGATTTTGCCTTTCTTTTGTCTTTTTCTTCAGCTAGGATGGTAATATGCTAGTGTATTGACGTGTGAAAAATGGCAGGTGGGAGTGCTGACTTGATTAAATTTATTTCAGCTCACATAAAATAAGTGGTATTTTATTTCCAGTAGTCTACTTTATTAACCAGTCTGTTCAATGTATCAAATACAGCCTGCAGATATATCGAATCAAGTGCCCTGCAGTAGCACAACTACACACTGCTAAATGAACTATCATTATGTTACAGGCTTAGGTCCTAATGAAAATACAATTTCTTTTTCAACTGTTCTTATTCTAGCTGGCATAATGGATCCCCCACTGCTAAAGTTTATGCCAACAGGATCTCAACAGAACAAAATGACTCTGCTTAAGGGCACAACAGCTGTCTCCTACCAGGCATCCAGAAACTGCACAGCTTCAAAAGTCATCACTTCAAATGAAGCTTTCCAGTGCATGCTTAGTAGCATTGTTTTCATCCTGGATACAACATATCAGACACAGAGAAAGGATGCTTGTGCAGAGGAATGGTTTAATTCAAAATCAAACATACAAATAAATAAAACCTACAGAAATAGAAAAACAAAAGTACACCATTCTTTTGTCATCTTTACCAACTTCTATTAACAAACAAATAACCTCAGGTATCAACAACAACCTCTCCTCCAATAATGCAGCATAATACAGTATAAAATATATATATATTTTTTTTATAAATGGATTTATTTTTATATATTAGCATAGTTCTTTGAATATAGTATTACTATTACTACAGTAATACTTTATGTAGGAGTTTCTTAGTCTCATATCATTTAGGAGAAATTGTATAATTACCTGTCCCAATGATGAGCTTCATTTGATGGACAGATGGCCTCACTGCAAAACAAACTCAAATCATCACCACCATGTGTGACAGCTCATATGAGGTATTTATGGTGAGATTTTCCAAAAATCACTAAGTTCCAGAATGTTTGTGGTTTGTTCAGATGCAATTATTAAAAATTAAGTTATGCTGCCATGCTTCTTTTTGGAGATAAGGACTTTTTTTCCGAGCCACCCTTCCATGAAAGCCTACTTGTCTGGTCCTTTTCTGATTGTTCAGTTATGAACATTTAATGTGCTTGCAGTGGTCAGTAGGTCAAATGATGCTTCTCTTGGGTTTTTCTTTATATTTAGGAGCATGAACTAAATTTTTACTACATTTCCTGGTGTGCCCACTCCAGGGAAGATGGCTATTTTGAAGGCTTTCCATTTGTAAACAAACCTTAGAAACCACTGTAGACCATTGTAGAATAGTGAATTTATCGTGTTCGGAGATGGCCTTATAACCCTTCCCAGAGTGCTGAGCAGCATCAATCACTTCTCTAGGGTCATGACTGGGCTGATATTGTTTCTTCTTGGCATGAAGTAGACACACGCCAAACTGCCAAAAGATTTGCTTTTATAGAGGTAGAAACTCTATAAAACTCTGCTAATTTTTGTGCATGTAGGGATAATGTGATTTTTTTTTTTTTTACCTCCAGCTTTATGAATGTTTTTTGAAATCTCTTGTGCATTTTCGTGTCACTTGAGGTTATTTGTTTGTTCAGAGAAAAAAAATTGAGGACCACACGGTTGTTATTTTGAACCTAATAAATATAAATATAAAAGTAAAGGATGGTACACTTTCTTTTTCATAATACTTTATCTTAATAAAGCAATAAAATATAAGATTTTTACTAAGTAGTAATATGTTAATCATGATACAAAAGTCTGAATAAAAACATTGCACATTTTCATTATTTCATCTCAATTTTGTTTTAGAAAACAACCCATAAGAAATAATATTCACATTTAAATGTTGATTGTTTGAAAGCTATTGAATATGAATGAATGCTAGATCAACTTTAGCATCTCTCAGATGAGAAAGATATTGTTACATATACGTATAATTTTCACAATGAGAGGCACAATTTATATGCCCATATCCATGTAAATTGTCTTCACACTGACATGTGTGATGACAAATTAGCATTTATAATTTATACAACGTATCAGAACTGCTCTCCTGTGGTGACATTTAGAAAGTTGGTTTATGGGCCTCTTTGATATTTCAAACAGGACCAGATTAAAACACAGCACTTTTGAACATTCAGTGAGTTTATGTGTCATGTCAGAAAAAGACACTTTAAAGTAAAAGAAAACATTCATCTTCAATTTATTTATTTTTTAAATCCAATCCATCACCAGGTTGAAAACAGTAAGCCATTCAAAGCATTCAGAGAGGAATGTATAATACATAGGATAGATACAAAAGGCCTACTTCAATAGAAATCCCTCCTCTCAGAGGGATGCACTGCATATACATAATAACTGACACAACTGTGCCATTACATTTAACTACACTATGCATAATAGTTTCATGACATGTAGACAGAGCCCTGAGAGGAAGAATTTAACATCACCTATGTAGATGATGGCTTCTTACCACTGACACAATCATGATGAAATATTAATCTGTGGCTTCTATCTAATTATAATCCATTGTGTAGCATAGCTGAGGAAGAAGTCTGCATTTTTCACATCCAAATAGACAGGATAACTGTCCTCTTGCAGCATAAAAATGAGGATTAAATGTACAAATTGCAAAATCAGAGAAAAGTCTAATTAAATATTGGCATCCTAAATTCCCACAGAAATTTAGTCTGGTGAGCTACAATATTACATACAAGCTCTGCCTGTATTCTGTGCTTTCATTGCATTCACAGAATTTAGCTCAGTGCCAAATCACACACCACTCTTTTCTATGCCCCCCATAGCATTCTACATTTTCTTTTATCTGTATATTTTTCACATTTCCATTTTCCTCTTTCTCGCCTCTCATAAGCTTTGTCAGTCCACACTAGTCAGAGGAAAGCTGGACACACTTCCACTCTTTAATCCTGGCACATTAAAGTAGCTACATATAACTTTAGGAGATTAAGTGATCTATCTGGTAAAAGCAAAATAAAACCTCCTCTGATTTTAGTCACTTCAGTTTGAACACATCTTTATAGGAATACAATTTCAGCTATTAAATATTATTATTTGTAGTTAATTGTCTGAACAGTTAATTAGAAGAATGCACTAGAAAGCATGGTAAAAATGCAAGAAAGCAAACAAACAATAAATATGTCCAAAAACAGAAAGAAGCTAGATTTTATTTATACAGTACAGCACCCCCTTTAAAGGTCACTCTACCACTCAAAAACAATACAAAATGAAGAAACAACACTACAATGTGGATTCACAAAGCTTCAGAACAGCTATAGGACTGGATTTCCCCTTAGCTCTCCAAGAGAAACAGGGCAAGGGTGAGGCCTCAACTTTTTTTTTTTTATGTTGCTCTATTGACTTATGTCTTATGTCCTTGGTGGCACACTCTCCGAGGTACGCTATATTTGTAACACAGAATGAACACAAACAACTGTAGTGTGTTAAATTTATGCATTGTCTGTGGCATTTTGGTGATAAGTACACTCAGATAAGTATGGATCTGAGCACCTACATGGATCATGCAATGCATGGCAATATTGTGTATCACAGATTGTTTTCCAGAATTTTTATATAGTGTCTCTAAAAATCCCTGCTAGCCCTGTAAAAAAACACAAGAAACTGTACTTTTAAAGGAAACATATAGTACTAGCTAGAATTTGGTATTTTAATCCCTTTCATCAAGTTACAAATACTAATGAAATAGAAGATACACAAGAAATTTTTAATAATTTTTGCTGTAAGTTGAAAGTAAACGTTGATACTTCTTTAGAGATGAAATTGTCTAAAACACCTATAAGGGGAAAAAGTAGTACTGAACAAGATTTAGTATATTAAATTAACTTGTTGCATTAAATCTCACAGAGCATCAGATAACCTAACATCTGAAAAATTATTATTTGCTATGAAATAGGATCATAAGAAGATATTATCACAGCAAATGTAATAAATCTAAATCTGATCTAAATCAAGGTGGGCCTTCTTGTCTGCAGTGATTTAAAATGAAATCTTACTATACCTGAAATGATCATGTAAAAATGCTATAAGCCTTGATATGCTATAATCATTTTATTATATGCAGTTTTAAATAATTTTTTCATTATGAAGATTACATCTGGTAAGAAATTCAGATCAAGGTCAATGTCCGAGATTAAGCCCCAAAGTGGGATTTCACCTACCTGTGATTTCAGGAATAAACATAAAACAACATAAAATACGCTATGCAGCCAAAGGTACATAGAGACACCTGACTATTGGCATACTGGAAGACTGGTGCCATAAAAGCACACAGTCAAAAGTAATGTTTTATGCTGTAGCATTACAATTTCCCTTTTCCAGCATGACAATGTCCCTGTACACAAAGCAAGGTCCATGAAGACATGGGTTGGCAAGGTTGGAGTGAAAGAATTCAGATAGCCCACATAGAGTCCTGACCTCAACCCTACTGAACACCTTTGGGATAAATTGGAATGCGGAATACATGCCAGGACTCACAAATGCTCTAGTAGCTAAATGAGCACAAACCCCCATAGCCATGCCCAAATATCTAGTGGAAGAACATCCCAGAGCGGGATGTTTAAAAAGCACATATTGGTATGATAGTCATGTGTTCACAAACCTATGGCCATATATTGTATTAAATAACCCACAACCCTTCATTAAGCAGTTACGTGACAAAGTGCCATGGCAATACTGGGCAGCATATGGCATCTATGTTAAATATTATACAGTAATAGCATTATGTTTCCATTATAACATGTTGTGACACTTTATTGCTATATAATATGCAGCGCCATAACATCATACAGTATGCTGCAAGTTAGGAATCACTGATGTCATGAAATCTTTCATAATCTTTCAAAACCAATCAGGAAAAAAATACATTTGACATAGTTTTTTATGCCAACAAACATTACGTCTCTTGTGGGTGTGAATTGAGTGCTAAAGTTGTCTGTTTACTGTAAGTACAGCCTTTTTATTTCTGCTGAGAAAGTGTAGAAGTCAAACTGTATAGCATCTGAGCACCTCCAGCATCTGATTTACTATAGCATACAATGAACCTTTCTTTAACATAACCTGCCCCTATGGACGAGCTGCTACTGACATTTCCAGGCATCTGGTGTGTGTCTTAAGGGCCTGTCCTTTTAAGCTGTTTAAAAGTTTCACCTGAACTGAAGTGCACTGTTTATAAATGAATGGGTACCTGACCTTCAGATTCACAAGAAGCTGAAACATGATAACACAGTTGTTCAATCCAATGTACTGTTCCTATTCTATGTTACAGTTATAGTGTGCTCATTGTTCTTTGTCTATATATTATTGAATTTTGTCTCCATGTAAGAAATAGGTTATATTATAGCGCAATGAGAGCATGGGATCCTGCCGCTGGACCACCAGGATGTTTGTGTTTAAAAAAAAAACTAAAACTAAAATGTAAAATATTGTGAATAGTCCATCCATCCATCCATCTTCAACTGCTTATCCGGAACCGGGTCGCGGAGGGAGCAGTCTAAGCAGGGACACCCAGACTTCCCTCTCCCCAGACACCTCCTCCAGCTCTTCCGGGGGAATACCGAGGCGTTCCCAGGCCAGCCGAGAGACATAGTCCCTCCAGCCTGTCCTAGGTCTTCCCCGGGGGCTCCTCCCGGTTGGACATGCCCGGAACATCTCCCCAGGGAGGCATCAGGGAGGCATCCGTAACAGATGCCCGAGCCACCTCAGCTGACTCCTCTCGATGTGGAAGAGCAGCGGCTCTACTCTGAGCTCCTCCAGAGTGACCGAGCTCCTCACCCTATCTCTGAGGAAGCGCCCAGCCACCCTACGGAGGAAACTCATTTTGGCCGTCTGTATCCGGGATCTTGTCCTTTCGGTCATAACCCAAAGCTCATGACCCTAGTGAATAGTGACATAGCTAAATCACTTTAGTCTGTTATAGAATTAAGAAAAAAATTTATTGGATTTGATGGAGGTCAGTGCAGAACAGAGCTCTGTTCTCTGGGCCATAAATTTTATTGCCAAACAATATAAAGAGAAATTTAAGAAGCATTGGAAATTATAATTGTACTATACGTATTTATATTATATAATTTTAATAAGAGGGGGGCACGGTGGCTTAGTGGTTAGCACGTTTGCCTCACACCTCCAGGGTTGGGGGTTCGATTCCTGCCTCCGCCTTGTGTGTGTGGAGTTTGCATGTTCTCCCCGTGCCTCGGGGGTTTCCTCCCCCGGTCCAAAGACATGCATGGTAGGTTGATTGGCATCTCTGAAAATTTGTCCGTAGTGTGTGAGTGTGTGAGTAAATGATAGTGTGTGCCCTGCAATGGGTTGGCACTCTGTCCAGGGTGTATCCTGCCTTGATGCCCGATGACCCCTGAGACAGGCACAGGCTCCCCATGACCCGAGACGTTCGGACAAGCGGTAGAAAATGAATGAATGAATGAATTTTAATAAGACGTCAAGAGCTGAAACATACAGACTTCAGTCTCACAGACAAAATTAGTGTTTTTATTAGAAAGGGTTGAAAACAAATAAATAATCAAAGTACAGTGAACAAATACAACCTTAATGTATATTCCAAACTTGGGAAATTATCTATAAAATATATGAGCAGAGATGATAGATTCAGATATATGATCTTAACACAATTATTGAAAAAATCCATAAAGGTGTGAGCATCATGCTTATTAATGCTTAATTAATTAAAGATTCTGCACAATGAAGAAATATGTAATCCTGTTAGGGAAAAATGGACAAAAGGTAGGATATGGATGTAGGATAAAATGTAGAAGGACAAAAAAAAAGAAAAGATACTGGGAAAGTTTGGGAAAGTTAGAGTCTTAATACATTGTATAGACATTGACAAGTATATTTCAGAATTGTACCAAAATGACCAAAATGAAATCAAAAGTACCAAATAAGTAAATAATAAAATTCAATAAACATTATAATCAATAAACAAAATGCATCAAAAATAACTATGCGATTTCACAGCAGTAGCCTATAAGTTTATTTTGGCATAAATTATTTATTTGTATAAAGGCTAATTCATTTTCATGGGTTAAAATGGGTATTTATTTTAGTGCTACATGCAAAATTATTATATTTTTGTGCCAATTGGAAGAAATTTAGAGAAATATCTGTACCATAATGCTATAGATAATAACCTTAAGTCACACGAAGAGAATGCAATATAGGAAACACTTTTTTACTTCATACAGTTTAGAAGTGATTCAATGACAGCTCTTGCCACATCCATTTTATTTCTTACATTTTCTGTCAGTAACCACAAGCTGCTGAAGAGAGTCTAATAATACCCAGAAAAGACTTCGAGTAAGTCACAATTTATAGCTGTCACCAGGTCCAGATATTTTATATAGTCTATTCATGGCAGCAGTGGTTCCCTTGAATTTCCACAAGGGTCCTCCTCATAGATTGACATGGTAGCTGAGATGAATCAAAGTCAGTAAGTATAACAAGGAACAGGAAGTGGGCAGTGAGCTGGTTGTGCAATATGCTCTTTCAATTTAACTCTCAGACATCCAGATGACCTAAAGTGTACATGGTCTGAAAATCTTTTAGAACATTGTCAGACATAGTAGTTAAAAAAAACAAACCTGCTAGTGCCTTTATGCTGCTGTACAAAGATCAGATATGGACCTGTGACAGAAAATCTGGGCCCATAATCCATTAAAATAGCTTATGAGTATACAGTGTATATATAAAGTGTATATATACAATGTTGATCAAACCCCTTTTTTGAGAAGAAAAAAGTTGTCAATTATTTTTGTGCTCATCAACAGATGCTGCTTATGAGCTTACCCAGAATATTCAATGGATAAACTTTAATACTCATGTTAAGTGCTGGCTGTTTTGACAGCCCCAGGAATAAATAAATCTGTTACTTTAAATGTGATTGTTCTGCATACGTTAAATTCATTGTTGTATGTTTGTTGATGATAAGAAATATAATAAATCTGAATAAAACCACTTTTTGACCAAATTTTTCACACAAGCAATTTGTCATGATTTTTCAAATACATGAAGAGACACAAACAAAAGATCACTAAAACAACAACTTTCTTAATTAAGATTCTTGGAATTAGAAAGGAGTTAACATTTACTTGTATTTATATGAGCTAGTGTGCAATGTAGTTTTAAGACTTTTTATCTTTTATGCCAAAAAACAAGACATATTGTCTAAGGATATATATAGAGGAGGACTTTTCTTTTCTTTAGCAGAGGAGAAATTGGCCAAAAGGTGAATCGGAAGAAGAACTGTATTGCAGACGATGTTTAATTATGATAGTGAGTTAATAAGATGCTACAGATTAGGCTGTGTAGTAGGGATTACTTTTGTGACTAATCATATTAGAGATAACATCTCCGACACAGCACAGAAATGCCATATATATATATATATATATATATATACTGCTACTATGGCATTTGGAGATATGCTAACTTCTCTGAAACAGAGCTGAAATGCCATAGCGGCAGAAAAGACATAATTTGTCGCTATGACATTTCTGTGCTGTTGGAGATGTTTACATTTACATTTACACTACATTTCTTATACATGTATACACTCTGCTTTGATTCTGTTTTGTTGCAACTACGCCACACTCGATTCCTCTGTAACATCCCTTCAAGAGTCCGGAGGCTCAGCTTTATGGTGTGTGACTCCTCCAATAAAATCAGGATCTCTCTATTTGTGAAACCACAACAAAATTATTTTATAATGTTATCCATGTCCATACAGCAAGATAAAAATAAAAAAAAATCAGAATTCTGAGATATAAAGTCTCAATTCTCAGATATAAAGTCAGGTTTCTGAAATTTAAAGTCGCAATTATGAGAAATAAAGTATCAATTTTGAGATATAAAGTCGCAATTATCTTTTATCATTATTTAAACGAGGAGGAAACAAGCTTCCATATCTCTGAAGTCATTCGTAGTATTTTTATAAATATTGACCTTACCACAACTGTCCCTTATTCACTTGAGTTATAAAACATTGTAATAACAATTGGCGCATTGTAAGCCTTTTTCCAGTTTTGCTATATAGAAATATATGGAAAAAGATATAAATCTTAGGAAAGACAGATGTACTTACATTTCATGTACTATAATTAGATATTCCCACTGAGTGCAAAACAGGAATTTCACAGCACTGCCTTAACCAAGTTTCTTTAAGTCAAATAAACCAGAAGTGTTTTATATATAAACCTATTTGTTACAATGAGATTATGAAGCGGTCTCCATTTCCATCAGTTCAAGCCAAGTCAAGTGAAGTAAAGGCAAATTTATTTGTATGTAGCTTCACAGAGAAACTTTATACTCATGTGAGTCTAAATGTACTGTAGATCCTCAGAGATGACAGTGGCTTCCTGGGATGACAAAACAACGAGAAGAACAACATTCAAAAGGGAACCCCTCATCTTCTGGGTTTGACCCATTTTACTATTGCACCACCATTACAGCTTGAACGGAGTAATTTTTTAAAAAAATATTATTTTCATATTAGACATAATTAATATTAGATGATCATTAATCTGTAATTGTTCTTTACATCACTAATAGCTGAGGATAAAAACACTTGAAGATGTCCATTTTGAAGAATGAAGGCAAGCATTGTTACCTTTCATTAATATAATTTTTTATATTGTATATTGTACAATTTGTATATTGTACAATTTGTATATTGTATATTGTAAAGTATTTGAATTTTATATTTTATTTGATTATTACATATTTTTTTATTACAAAGCTGCCTAAAGTTTATGAGATTAGTTGAAGATTCTCTGAGCCAATTTGTGTAAGCAATATACACTAATTTATCAGAAAGACCCACTAGACAGCTAACCAATTGTATTTTGTTCTTTAAGTTAAGTGCATTTTTCCTTCTCTATGAGAAAGATGTTTTTACTATTTCTCTCACTGCTGATTGGCTGCATGCAGAAGCTAATGTGCTGTCTCTCCCCTGAAGGGATAATGAACATAAAGACACCGGATGATTCTGATAAGAGGACTCTGTCTTTCTGCAACCTAGAAACATTCACAGCTTTCCTCCTACTGTCTCTACCTCACATTCAACTCCATATTAACCTCACCATAATGATGTACAATTAGCATTGCTGGTGCACACATGCTGTTAATAAATGTTCACTGTTAGCCACGATTCAACCACCAGCTGATAATTGCACATTATTTTACACCTAGTGTTGAAACATTTACACCTAGCTTGTAAAGAATATAGTAGATCAGTTGAGAGAGAAAGGAAAGATGACAAACAGACTTCATAAGAAATCAGAAATCATTCAGCTTTAGTAACAACTTTACCCTGGTTAGAGTCTAAGTGGATCCAGAGTCAATCCCAGGAAGATTGACTACAAGGTACACACTGACAAAAAGGCATAAACAAATGATATTTTAAACTGCAAAGGTGTGTATAACATTAAACTCAGAGGTTAATGGTGACAAAGAAAGTTTAATTAAAAGTCACAGATTAATCAAAAAAGATAGGGACTGACAATAATACACTTTAAAAGTGGAAAAATATAAATAAAATGAGTCATCACTGTTCAAATATTTACGTGCCCATTTTACTTATCTGAATAAAGCTATTAGAAGTCAATAACTAAACATTGTTTACATTATTTGTTGCTTCATTTGTGCATGAAATTTTAAACTCATCTGACTCAAAGTCTTCTCCTCAACACCTCATATAAAGTAATTGTTATAGGTGTGTTACTTGATTTACTGTAAATTCATTTAGCTCAGTAGCTCCAGGGTCTTGGGTTCGATCCTCATGTAAGGGGAGTTTCCCATGTTCTCTCTGTATCCACAACAGTAGGTGGAGTAGGAATTTACTTAAGATTATGTCCATTCTAAGAGCTGGTTTATTTTTAACATAGCTTTACAAACATAAGAAGATTTCAAAATTGACAATTAATTATGTAAACTAAACTTGCAGATTTCTGTGTGACAAAAAAAGAAGATAAGCAAACTGAAATCTTTATCTTGTTATCTTTACTCGAGGCAGTCATTAACTTAACTTAATTTTCACTGTGTAGATATAGAAATAACGGCCGAAGACTGATCCCTGGGGTGCCATAGATTATAGGAGCAGTAGTAGATTTGTGCTGAACAGCAATGATATATGATATGAGATAACAAAGCAAAGGACAGTGGAGAGTAGGACCTATCAATTTCTGGCACAATATAAGAAATATTCTGCAATAATAGTCTGTTCTGAGGTTGCAACATTAGTGCCATAAGGAGGCTCTAGCATCTTTGCCTCAATTTGACATTCTGCTCTGTTTCCCTCTGCTTACTGACCTGGCTGACTTTTCTGTGTGTAGCTCCCAGGCCTATGCTGACTCATTAGTACCTTCACCCTCACCTCCAGGCACACAGCATACCCCAAAGCAGTCAGCAGAATAATGCAGCAATATTTTGTTGTAGATTACAGTAAATTTTTGTTTTTTAATTTGCAGAGCAAAAATTAAAATAATATACCAATGAACAAACCATTCATTATTTTATATTTATTTATGTGGATCATTAGAACAGTATTGTTTAAAAGTCAACCTGTTTAAAGAATTATCATGACCAATACAGTGAAGTGCGCTGGCTTTATAAATTCCAATTATTGTGCTGTGCGTCCAAGAGACTCGAAAAAGCAAATGTAAAGCTTCAAGCTATAGCAGAAGCTTTTCTCTGAGAGCAGTTTGCTTCATGCAAAAAGACCCTCTAGGGATAGCCCTTAAATGCCACTGAGTATAGTACACCTATATTTCATATATTATAGTTCCTTTCAGCTATCTTCTGAATGATGCTCCCCTCTCTCTCTCTCTCTCTCTCTCTCTCTCTCTCTCTCTCTCTCTCTCTCTCTCTCTCTCTCTCTCTCTCTCTCTCTCTCTCTCTCTCTCTCTCTCTGTATGGTTGATGTTGTGGCTTCAATAGGAATCTGTGAATTGTGCTCTGTTTAAAGGTGGAGAGCTTGCAAAGGCACAACAGAGGGTTCTCCATCAGCAAAGAATCACTTTTTCCCAACTGCCACACTGTTAGAAGCACAGGTTCTTAAAATGCACAGTGGGCCTCTCAGACCTCTCTATGTTTTTTAATGTCACATACATACCATTGCAGTGCGTGCCTACAAAATCGATTAAAAAGTGCTGCCACTACTTAAAATAAAAAAAATGGATTCCGCATTCTTTCGAAATAAAAGTCATTCTGTCTGTTCATTTTGGGAATGCTCCTAATGTAATCTTGCAATGGAACATAAATAGGATGCTTTAAAATTCCACACTGCTTCGGGTAAAAAGGCTTAACTTTGTATTCATGATTTTGTTTTTGCCAAAATGTCCTTCAATATGTCCTTTGTTGTTGATATAATATAAAAGCACTAAATTTAGCCAGGGCTTGGTTTTATTTCTGCTTAATCAGTTTATAAATGAAAGAGTACTTTCCGTTATTTCCTACTCATATCTTGCCCAAAACTGTCTCATTTAATACAGTAATTAGCTACGTGGCTAAGGTAGTCTTTACTAAGAGCAAAGGGAGTAAGCCACATTGCAGATACAGTGAAAATCTATGACACTGTGATTAGGTGGCTTGACATGAATGAAGTGCTGCAGAGGCTGGGCTGTATAAGCATCAGACGAGTGAGGCAGGGAGTCACAGTTGCCAGAAGAGGGCTCTGCATGTCAGAACAATGTCATCATTGGATAAATATAGCCTCCTAGTTCTCTACCAGCACCATCATCATCATCACCATCAACATCTACCACTGCTTGGCTCTGCGGAGTCAATCAAGCATTGCTATGCTGGCCCAGGTGCACAGTGTCTTTGAATATTTCATTATATCTCTGCTTATATGGGAGCCCTGCAACCTGGTACAGAAAGGGATTCAAGAAGTATGGAATGGATACAGTGGGTTGATGTATAAATCAGGATTGCCTGAAGGTGAGAAAGTGACTGAATACCAGATTTCACTATGCACAAAGTTGAAGGCTACTTCAAAATCCTTGTAAAAAAGGGTAGGTATGATAACTCTCACTTGTATACGCTAGACAACAATAATGTACAATGCTACTGTAGATAGTCTGTTTTCTAGAAACTAAAACAAGGCGAATGTAAGGATGTATGCATCATGGGCATGCATGAATATACAAACTAACAATGATATGAGAGATTTTTCCTCATTGTAATAGATTGATTGGCTGTTGCTCTGAAAGGAATGCTTAGATAAGCAAACGACAATGACAAGTTAAATGTATACATAACATTTAAACCAGTGGAAATTCAGATATATTCCATCTGTGATATCAGATAGACATTTCAGTCTCTGTCAAAATCCTAAAGGTGAATCTAGCAGTAACATATATTTGATATGTCATATCTGGCACAAGTCAGGTTGTACATTTTCTTGTTCATTGTGTGTAAACCTCAAAAGAAAAAAATGTAGCTAATGAATATAGCAAGACCCTATTTTTACCTCTGCAGAAGAAACTAATCAAAAACTAAACCCTAATTGGCTCTGTGCAATCACTTTTCATGAAAAATATCTAAGAATTTGTTTGATGAATCACCAATGATTATCTAAAATGCTAATGATTATTCACATTTTATGCAATTTTGCAAAGCACTCTTGCAGAGAATTGAAACTGTAAATGCTGCCTGATTTTCTCTGCTGATTTGTAATATAGCTGATGGCTTGGAAATCAGTTGCCATTTCATGTCCTTACTCTTGCCAGGTGTCAGTATTTGGCAGAAGTCATAAGATTTGTATAGAAAAGAAACCATATTTGGCTCTAAGCATTGGTCAGAAGTGTGGGAGCACTTGGGGAAAATTAGACATTGACCCCGCCTAAGAGGAAAGAAGTTAGAGGATCAAGAGGTGAGGAGTGAGAAGGGGTACTAGCATCCTTAGAGCCTCTAATTGGTCTCTCTTTCTCAGGCATTTATTGCTTGGCAGCTCGCTCAGAGTGCTCTGTTCAAAAATCCAAGGCAAAGAGCAAAGCTCGTGGATTTAAAGGGAATATATATCTTAAGGAGAAGGAGAGAGTGGAGAGGGAGGGTACTTGGAGAATCAATAATTCATAACGCCTCTTCTTATTAGAGGTCTCCAGATGGTGCTGGGGGTACTTTATGTGGGGCTCTGTATCAGATGAGAGGCATCCCAGAGGGCAGCATAGCAGGACCCAGTGCTCCCTGGCACTGCTGCTGCTCTCTCATTGCTCCTCTCCATACAGCTCCCTGTTTCATTCATGATCACTGGGACATCTGAAGAAGAAACTGGGCTACCGATCGATACCTCTTAGCATACCAATAAGCCTGTGTTCAGAGCCAAGCTTGTAGGATTGTTTCTACTAAATAGTCCAGGCAGCTCTTAAATTATCATACCTATCAACAGTGAGAAGCCATTATATGTTTGCTCTATGCCCTTTTAATCCACAGGGACAAGAGTGAGAGAAGCTGTTGCATGCATATGTGCAATTAATCCCCTTGTACTTTTACAACAATTTAAAAAAAGGTTTAGAGTTACATTTGTGAGGATTCACGGTTCTTAGCTCAGACTAGACCTTTCCAGGGTAAATGGAGAAATAGATTAGTGTAATTTTATTAGTGCTTGCAGACTGACTTGTGAAAAAGGTAGGAATTGAATGTTTAGATCTAAACATTATGTAAAAACCTGGCTGCAGCAGATACAGTATACAGTATATATGATCAATCAATGGAAGCAGGAGTTACAACAGTGACAACGGAAGCAACAGGAAAATCCCCCAACCCAGGTGCATTTATCCAGAATATGCCTTGTTTAAGTTACTACTGACCTCGTATATTTTTTCTAAAGAACAGTGAAACCCCTTTAAACCCCAAAGGGAAGCAAAGGCAGCCCATGTTGGTATTGGAGCAGAGCTGGGCCTTAAAGACATGTCCAAATGACTTATGATCACTAAGCAACTAAACAAAACCTTGGTGTGTAACCCTGATACAAATATATGGATTGATCCAGTCTAGCTATTGCAGTTAAGCAGTGTGAAGATGTACATGCCATTTCAGAACTGTGGAGCTGTCAGCAATTTCAATAATTCCATCTTGGTGTGCTCACTTCAGCTCTCAATAACTTTCTGACAGAATTTTTTCTGAGTCAGTGTTCTTAATGGAAGTTAACGAGGTTCACTGGTAGGTCTAAGAGCTCACAGTGTCCATGAGTGTGCCAATCCTAACTACTAACAAAATATAAAGTGATGTTTTTATTTTACTGCATCAAATCTACAGTATATTTCATCATATACAACTTGGTCACTAATATGCATAATCAATACTAACAAATATAATGAATGCAGCTGCAAAGTGATAAACAACAGTATGAACAAATAACTTTTTAGCACTGCTGTATTATCACAGAACTGAAGCTTTGCAGCTGTGTTCTAGAGAAAGTAATTTTCCACATGTATAGACTACGCGTTATAACTACGCAACATCATGTTTGTAGAAAACTAAATTGTGCTATCTGTGTGGTCAATATGTGTATAATCTCCTGGTAATTAATTTCCGATTCAATTCCACTGAGAAATTAGAAATGTAAATTGAACTATAATAAAGAAACACAGCAGGAAAGAAGATAACCATGTATTGTATTTCTTTCTGTCTCACCTGTAGGTTATACCGAATAAGACATTTTATATGCTGTATAAAACCTGTTTATATAAAATACCACATCATTGACAGCCTATTATTATTCAAGACTCATGCTGGAAGTCTACAGAGTGAACTTCCAACTGCTATACTGTGACATTCTAGAACTGGACTTGAGTTACGAGTAATACTGTATCTAAAAACCACAACTGACCACATGCCTCAAACTCAATATTTACACATAGTGTGTGAAATCGAAATCTATCTCAAGTGCTGTTAGTGAGCAATAGATGATAGATGAAATCAGTGTGGCACGGAAAGATTTAGAGCGCTGCACGTCTTTCCGTTTGAGACTGACACTATGAGAGTGCCTGAGGATTAGAGCTTTAGCACCAGTGTCGAGGCTGATGGATGCAGAGTGAAACAGGGCAGTTGACCCCCTCCTCCGAACCTGGCTCATTACAGTGCAGCTGCAGCACATTAACTGTAGATGAATTACTCATCGACCATGAGATGAGATCTAATCATGTCAGAGCAGCTCCTCAGGTTTATTCTTTATGATTCACTTGTTTTTCTGGGAATAGACAACTACTACACAGCACTAAATTAGCAATTACAGAGAGGTACCTAACTAAAAATGGATATCTATTGATGATGAATGAGTATTTTAGAAATAAAACTTGTCATTAAGAAGTTTTAAGATTAAGTTTAATGAAAAATAAATGACATGACCTGCATGTGAAAAATGAATCAAGTGAAAAAAGTCTAATTAAAATAAATGTGAAAAATCACATAATATGAATATTTGTATCTTATGGAAAAAACAATATTCTGCATATTAAATTCGCATATAAAGTTTGTGTGACTTTTTGAATTAATACAATTTCTAATGAATTTTCTAAATGACAATATGCAGGCTTCTCTAAAAACAACAAAAATAGATAACATATTGTAATGAACACTGCATCACTTTTATATATATATATATATATATATATATATAGATATATATATATATATATATATATATATATATATATATATAAAACATTTCTGTGGTGCCATAGAAAGAAATACTGTTTTCTTATTGATGACAGAGATTTCTTTATTCTTATTGAGAATACACATGACCGAATAGTCCACAAAATAGAAAAAGAAAATGGCAAACTGCGATAAACCAGACAATTCAGTGGTAAGTGAACAAGTGGAACTAATCACAGATAGATAAGATTTCATTTCCTGAAGGTGACAGAATGCTACTACAACACCAAACTTAAACCCAGGTTGCTTGAAGAACCAGTAGACTTTGTTTACACTCATTAAGTTGGATGATGCATCTCAGTTCTAAAGAAAAGATAGAAAGTTTAACTCTAGAAATAAGAACTAGCTACCATTTGTATCGTTTTTTTTATGATTTGATTTTAAAATCAAATCACTTCACTCTCACTTATCTATGTTTGGATGAATTACTCATGAGATCAGGCTGCTCCCAGTGCAGGAACTAGTAACCCAGCATTCAAACATAAAAAAACCCCATCCAAATCAAATTTAGGATTAAGAGCAGACAAGCTGGAACACTGGCTTTTAGAGCATCGAATTTAGTCCTGAAGACTGCAATCTAAGCAAATGGGGGGAAAAATATTCATCTGTATGCTTAAACCTCCAGGTTTTTGCTAGCATGGCTAAATCATCCCAGGAACATGGGATGACAAGCAATCAAGCAATTAATCTTATATATCAGTCAGAGCAAACAGCCACATTAACCAACTGACAAAAGTTCTTCTTTCCAGGTTCAAATGCAAATCGAGAATGGCTATGCATTGTTAATCTGTTGTTTGCTTACAAAATCCTCCTTCTTTAACCCCTCCTTCCTCCGAGTGGCTGCAATTGTCACCATGGTATTGAGTCATTAGTTGAGATCATCACAGCTTCGTCATAGGAGTGCATAGCAACTGAAGAGAAAAGAACACAATACTAAGATATTGAAGGGTATACAGTAGTTCAGATTTATCAAGAATTGAACCAGAGCCTGTGCTTGTGTAGCAGCCTGAAATCCTGAGATCTTCAGAAAGGAATTGTCACTGATGCATACATACTGCAAACATAATAAAAGCACACAAAGTTTTTCTTAAAGAAATTTGAATCCAGTTTATATTTATTCATTGGTCTATAGTAATTGCTTAGTCTTAGTCATTGCTGCTAAGGATCCTGAGCCTATCACAAGAACGATGTGTGTGAGGAATGGAATTAACCCTGGATGGGATGTGAGGAACTCTGGAGACCAGAAAGAACAATTTAAGCTATTTAAATACAGGGAAAACATGCAATTAAATGGCATACAGACATACAATTAAAGGTAACTTTACCTTTACCTTCAGCTAAACAATTATATAAATGAAATAAATGAAAGTTTGTTTGGCAAATGCCATAAATGTAAATGCAAATGCCTTTCAGAATGTAACCTGAACCCAACACTGACTTTTGACCAGTGATCTGTGAACTAGTAATGCCACATGCTACACCATCGTGCTGTCTGACTGGTTTACAATGTCATATATATTTAAAATGTTCTCTTTTTTTTATTACTCTTTTATTACTGTTGGAAAAATAAGAATAATGTCTCATGAGACTTACTAATATAAAAGCGCTTGTCTAACATTTCTGTTATTCATTGCTTCACACAGTAAGATTTCCCCCTTGCAAATACACACAATAAGATGAATAAAGAGGCCCGGTGTATGTGGATGCACAGACACAATACACTCAGCAGTGTGGAAGGAATGAAAGTTATAGCATATGCCATAAGGAACATTAGTGAGCTTTCCACCTGAGCACCATAACAAGAAAAATCAATACACTGAGGAATGCTGCCATACACTGAGTAGAAGCAATAAATTGTGACACTGAGCTGAATTAGAAATATTTAAAGAGACAGTGACAACTGAAATCGATACCTAAGAAATATCTCATTTTCAATGCTGATAGAATAAAAAAAGTTTCTTAACCTGCATTTGACCCATTGTTCAGCTGAAATAATATCAACCGTGGCAATGAAAGCATAAAGAGTACTCATATAATAATGCTGCTAATCACCAGGTTTGTCTTAGTAAAAAAACACCTTCTTAACCTCCTTAACTTTTAAAACATATATATACACTTGAAAAGTCATCAACATTATACTGTTAATACTATTATTTTAACTATTAATGCCTGGGTAAAAGTAAAAAAAAAATATAGTCTTTTCAATATAATGTGTGGAATACTGGACACTGTTTGTTAACAACAACAACAACAATAATAATAATAATAATAATAATAATAATAATAATAATAATAATAATAATAATAATAATAATATAATAAATATATTTGTTATCAAGTACAGTTGTTTCAAATGTGACAAAACCCTGTCTGCTGCTTAACCAAACACTATTATATATTATTGAGAGTCCACATAAACTTTCTAGGTGATATGTTGATGGTACAAGAAATCACTGAACTGAGATGTTCGAGTCATTTGCAACTTTTGCTTCTCTTTGATGTTTATTTGAAGTCAAACATTAATTTTTCTTTTAAAACTTGGAAACAAATCACTAAACACTAACCATTGCTCAGTTGAATAGAAATTCTAAAATAATCTCATTGAACCCAGAGCTGAAAACCAAGAGCTTTGTTTACCAGAGAAATTAATCACTTTTTGTTTGTCAGGGAAAGTATGCCCTAGTTCTTTATTCTCTTTGAAATAATGAACTGTGAAGAGATGAAAACAAGTCATTTTCCTCCTTCACTGGCTGTTTTGCATTGGCCTATTACCCCAGAGTACATAACTTTTTTCTATTTTAATCAAAGGCATCACATTATGTTCAATTGTTAATTTATTATTATTATTATTATTATTATTATTATTATTACGATTATTATTATTATTATTATTATTATTATTATTATTATTATTATTATTAAAAAATAATAATATTAAATTATTAAAATAACAACAGCAATAACCATCATCATTATCATCATCATTTAGGCTTTTGAAATTGAATGATTAATTTTAAGGTTAACTGTAAAATAAAAGGTTGCTTTAATTGTTTCTTGCCATATTCCACAATTTCTTGGTTCCTGGAAAGCCACGATCCGTTCAATCCTCACCTTAACTTTTTTCAAGCTTTATTCAAGAACATCATGGAGAATATCTTCTAAACTCAAGTTCCAGTGACATTCTTTTTGTACAAAGACTGTTACCTAACTAGGTTTACACCCAATAAAAATAGTGACACCCTTTTTACCATACAGATGGGTTCTTTGCGTCTGCAGTGCTGTCACTGCCGATTTATGCATGAATAGTTTCTCCTAAGGACTCAGGTCCTCATACTGTCAGAGAGAATTGGGTAGATACCACTAGATGAGTGTTTGGAGAGGATGCAGTGGCCTGGCTGCATGGGTCATCAGCAGCTCTGGGCCTGAACATACGATGTTGAGGTGCAATGATATCTGGCCAAAGAAAAAAAGCAGAGAGAGTGTGTGGAAGAATGTAGGAGGGTGAGAGGGGGCATGCCATGCTGGCCTGAGAAAAAACACGTGTGGTCAGCACCTGCAGGCATGTTTGGGGACGACTCTGTCATGCTATATTATCTCTTTTTTTACACACACTGCCCCTGCTACAGTCCAAACAAATAAAATATTTTATATATATATATATATATATATATATATATATATATATATATATATATATATATATATATATATATATATATATATATACACCCTTTTTGCTTGCACATTTAGCAATTGTACTAGCATAGCCTCCACAAGTTGGTATAATAAAAAAAAGTTCATTTGGCAACAAACAACATGAACGATGTGAGGAAAGAGCAAAACAAGTGAACAAGAAAGCAGATCAAGAAACCAGATAAACAAACAATCAACATGAGAGCAACTGGTTTGAAAACACAGTGCATATATTGAGAGTGCTTATGTACTGTGGCAGTGAGATTGAGACCAGTTGCATGTAATCAGTAATCAAGTGAGTTTGAATGCATGTGTTGGGTATTTGAATGAGTCCTGGGTGGCCATGGTTTAGGGCATGACATTACAATTGGGGTGTTGCCTGAACACATGGTTCAATAAAATAAATTATGCAGGAGGAAAATTGAAATTTGAATTTTTATTTATTTATTTTTTTTAAAGTAGGTCAATATCACAAATCTGCTTTCATTTAAATATATAGAAATAATGTAAAATACTTTACTTGGATATTTACTTTTTTTTCAAAATTTCTAAATTGTAAAACCTTCTGCTTATTTCAAAACAATGTGATTGCTAGACGACTTGGTCACAGAATTTCCTGAATTTTTATTTTGACATGTACCACCTACATAAATATTGTTGCAGACCATGTAGACCCCTTCATGGCAACAGTATGCGTCAATGACATGGCAAAAATGGTTCAAGAATGGTTTGAGAACATGATAATGTGTAATTAATAAATCATCTAATTGAGCACCTACTGGATGTACACATTTTCTATTTAAAACGTTTTCCATGTGTTTACTAATGTATGTTATTTTATATATCTTTTGGCTGTGCAATTGTACTTTGTAAACATTTAATGCTTCTTGGTACAAATGGTACAATTATAACTAAATACTAATATAATTCCAGTAACTAATCAGCAGATGAATAGAGTGTGCAAACAAAAAAGAAGCTGATAATAGTCCTACCAATGTCACTATAATTTAACTGTTTGGTTCCATCACAACAGCCACTCAGCCAATAAAGGTTATAATGTGAATTTGAAAATGAAGAGCACTAGACATTAATAATTGCATCCAGCACACCTACTACACATTGAAAGCCACCTTCTCTTAGCTGAACCTAAACAGATGGGGTGATGATTGATCAGTGACTCACACTATGGATTTTTCTGGCAGCACAATTTGTGAAGGTAATGAATGTGTCATATCAGTCAGGTGAGTTTATGATGTTCTCAATCTTAACCATCAGGACCACTATTGGCATTGTGCCCATCTGCTAACATGAGTGTGGAAGACATGGTTCAATGCCCTCTGACAGACTACTCTGTTGAGCAAAAGGCTCAATGATGAGCCCTTCAGGCTTTGCCTGGTCTCAGTGGACAGTTTAAAGTTTTTCTGTCCCACAAGTCCTTTTAGAGCTTTTCTTTTCTTTTTTCATGCTATCTATTTTTTTTTAAACCTGTAAAGGAAATAACAATACCTTAAGCTATGCTATTATTGAGCAAGGGACTAGTGCATCAAAGGATATGAAATTAAAAAGCACCATTTATTGAACCTTCTTTAACACATACTTTCTTGTCTGATAGTCACACAAAATATATCATGCTGTCCAATTAGGAATATATTTCTATACTAAAAATTTGCAGCCTGTAGCCATTTTTTGCTTGATAGCCAGGATTTATCTTTTTGACTGCATTAAATGTTGCTATGCTTTCTAAAAAGCATATAGACACCACCACTGCTAAGAAGTAACATATTTCTTGAAACCAACAGAAGCATAATCACTTACCTACAGAAACACAAGACTCACATTATCAAATTCAAACTAATACAATGGAGATGAATAATGGCTAAATGAGAGTGGTGCAGTAAATATTTGGAAAGCTAGACTAAGTACCAGAGCCATTAAAATTTTATTGCACATAAAATGTGAAGGCAGAATAAAAAATGTAATAAAAATATCCCAAAAACCAAAAAGTAAGTAAACAAATAAATGACCAAAAGATAAAAACTCAAATTCCAACCATGAGGCCAGATATACCAACCCAGCACAGAGGAATTTGATGGCTTTAAATGGGTGATCTGTGTGAGCTGTGGATTTTTGCTTGAGTGCTTTAATTAATAAGCAATTTTGGGCTTTCCTGTGGGAGTGATAAAGCAATTTGTGGAGTGCACAGAAAGAGTGGGCTGATGTACAAACAGATTAATTTGCACATGTTCTATAATTTACTTATCGTGAAGGGTCTGAGAGAGAGGTTATTGTTTGTTTTGTTACACCCTGAATAATCTGACAAACAAATATTTTATGTCAAGAGTTACTCAGAAATGTATAAGAATTGAGTGATACTGAATCTGTTCAATAATGCATAGAGCTGCATGATTCTTAATGAAATAGGAATCTGTTTGCTTACAATCGAGATCACAATGTTAACTTACAATTCTTGGACCAATATTATAAGGATGAACAGAAACCAGAGATGACACCTTATTTGTCACATATACGTTAAAGCCATGTGAAATACTTTTTTTTGCATGTGTGGCAACACGAATGGAGACAGAAAATGGATAACGCAAAAGCTCTAGAATTAAAATGATCCTCAATCCCTCACCCGTTTATCTGCCTAAACAAGGAGGTAATACACTAAATATGGGCTGCTGACCGAAGTAACCCACTATGCCACCCTGGGGACTCACTCTTCGCATTAAGTGCACGAGGCACACGGGTTTAGTTTCAGCTGAGTTAGGTATCAGACCAGAGTTAAATACAAAATGGACTTCATTTCAGAGTTAAAATTCAGCAGTTAAAATTATTTCAGACTCAACAAAAACAAATAATCACAATTATTTCATTTACTGAACTGGGTGCTGGCCTCCTTAATCCAATGGAAACTAATCGCATCTGCACACCAAAACCACAGCACACAATACAACACACCAATGTGAGCACTGCAAACTGTCAGAAGCACCACCGCCAACACGCAGAAAGGCGCCACTCTTGGTGTAACTGGCGACCCCAATTCTGAAGGGAAATAAAACGCAATAAGGGATTCAAACAGACGCGCACACATTCTCTCTTCAACTCATTCTCAGTGAAAGAAAACACACTACTCAGCAGAACACGTGGCTTCAGCAAAGGAAATAAATAAAGAAAAAAACAATGCAGTTGAGGAAACACCTCAACCAACCATCACATCAGCAGGTTAGCAACCTAAATAAACAACTTGAATCAAAATGTCAACAAGCAACACACAAAAATTTAATTCATTATAAATCAAATTAATCAAAAGGAAAAAGGGAGAAAGCAAAAAGCAAATCTGTGTGTCAAGACAAAATGGGCAACAGTACTGCTACACATATCCCAGCTCATTAGGAAGCTGTGGTCCAAGCACATGATACAGGTGCAGAGTAGGTTAAGAGCCTTGCATATGTGGGTTTTCTTCCTGGTGTCTTTTCTAGGACTCTGAAATGATGAAGTTCATCCCAATTACACTGAATACATTTCTCTATAAATTGGCAGTCAAAATGTTTCTGTAGACTTTCTGTAATCTTCTGAATTCATTCATTCATGAATTCATTCTACCATCATGAGTTACATCATGAATAAAGATGACCTCCATCATGCTTGACAGATGATCTTGAGTGATCTGAATCATGAGAAGATCCTTTCTTTCCTCACACTTTGGCCTTTCCATGACTTTGGTATAGGTTTTTCTTGGTTCCAGAACTTTTGTGGCTCAGCTCTTCATTTTATTACAAACGTGAAGGCTGTTGATGAAGTCAGTGACTGTTGTTTTGAGGTTTTTCTTCATATCTTTTTCAACTGCTTTTGTTTTTTGTCCGATCTCTTCAATGCCTGTTTGTTGGTATATCATTGGTTTCTTTTTTATTCAGGACAATCCACATTGTTGTATTCTCTATGACCAATGCTTTTGCAATAAAAGCTTCATAATAACCTCCTTTTCTTTTGTAGGTTCTGTAGGTTTTTGTAGCTCTCTTATCTTCATGCTGGTTTATCCTTTTTAGTAACAAATCCAAGGCTCAAACCAAAGACAACCATATCAGGCAAAAATGCCATGAAGTGCATTTTGAGTTTATATATTATATTCATCTTTTTGTCAGAAATTAAAATGACTTCAACTTATAGCTGAAAAAATAAGAATTGGCCTTGCTGTTCCTATACTTTTGGAGGTACTGTATATTTTCCAAGTGAATGCAGGAAATGCTGGACAACAGGACATCTGCAGTTTAAATTATTGATTTGCTCATTTGGAATTTTTTCAAAATTCAATTATTTTGGTCACATAAACAATCTTGCATACTGTGACATCATGTGATATACTTTTTGATGACTACAATTAAAAATTAAAATTAATCTCATAAAATTAATAGTTAATTAAATAATTAGTTTTACAGAACATTGTAATTCTTAATAATTATTTTATTCTAAATAAAATTATTCTTTCTGACAGCAACAATTAAGCTACTTGTGGGAATCTAGGTCTTGTTCTGTGCATTTCATGGCTCACTCATGCCATTTATTCAAATCACGGCCCAACATTTAACCTTTGATTAGAACATTATATTCCTAATCAATGGAACTTTAACTTTTCACTCACAGCTGAGCATCCCAACTTTCTTACATTTTTTCTTTTTCGTGGACTTGCTGAGTAACTGCATTTTAAGTGTGTACAAATGTCATGTACAACATCTATGTTCATTGTTAACAGCATATAAGGAGAAATAATGCTGTTTGGTTTTATGGAGTGGTAATGCAAATGCTGCAGAAGATATGCTGTTTTTGAATCGACTGAGAGGCAAATAGAAATTGTGATTTTAATATGATAATTTTTTTCTGCAGCCATACTGCCAAGCACAGCACTTTGCCTTCTAATTAATGTAAATGGCAAGAATTCATAAGGTTTATAATGTATCAGAGTAATTTAACTAGATCAGTCATAAAAGGTTACAGTCACTAATCCCACACCCACACGGCCATAACAATGCATAAGATTTTATACAGCTTAATGTAAATGTTCCTATTTAGAGATACAGATAAGACACACAGATAGAGAGACAAATTCTTTTTTCTTGTCAGTAATCAGCTCTTACACTATTGATCTTCTCCTCCTGGTCTATGCTTAGCTTCAGTCTTCTTTTACAAGTTTGTGCTCTCCTAAGGATAAATGATCAACATCACTATGGATAATTTTTTTCATAATATTTTTCATCCATACGACCAGATTTTACTGATCTCTGAACTGGACATGAATGGGTCTCAATGAATAGGAGTATGATCAGGTGGTGGAGCTGGTTGCTGTAGTAACCGGCAGTGGAACACAGGTAAGGGTTTCAGCTGATTGCTTGAACTCAAGTGGCGCTGATGAAAGAATGCTGCTACTGGACAATCTCAGACTGGCTACAAATCATTCCAAGAGAGACAAAGAATAGAGGCTCAGCAAGAAGAACCATTAAGTTAAATAAACTAAGAAAGAAGCCTGATTTGGACAACTACAATGCTCCCCTGATGAAGAGACCTAAAATGCAGCATGATTGTCGAGAACTATCATTAGGAGAAGTGTGTGCTTGCAAGTGTAAAAGTCCCTGCATTGAATTAGTACATTAATTCAGAATATTAATACAGTAATTCACTCATTTTAATATATTATTATAATAAATTGTAATAATAAGTGGATAAAAATGTATCACTGTTTAACAAAGAAAATGTCACTTTCCTTTAAGTTTTCCATCACTTTGAAATACCTTAATAAGACAGCAAGGGAATTGATGTTTTTAGCTGCTATAACATAAAAAAAAATATTCAGTTATTCACCTTACTTTGCTGTAACCTCACTGCAGACTGTATTCCTATATTATTCAACTTTTCATGAGACTCTGATACCGGCTCTTATCTGGTTATAGTGCAACCATGATTTTATATTTTATGCTATTCTTGTTTAAAAACGTATAATGAAATGGACATTTAATTCTGAGGCAGCAAGTGTAGAGGGTGTAAGTTTCCATACATCATGTTTGAACTTCATTACATTCGAGTAAAATCCCACTGCATAGAGCTCAGTCTAATGTCAGCTCAATCTAAAGAGGTTACAGCGCTACAGTCCACTCATGCTTAATTTACTAAAGCAGTGAAGCATAACTGAAATAGATCCCCCTTTTTTCTTCCTCATCGAGTGTGATATACAAAGACTAATGTCCTCAGAAGCAAAAGAAATTATGTTAAATCACCATTCTTTTATCAGATTAGAAATTACAAGCGAGAACCATAAAAACAGCTTCAAGAGAAAACGCTTTACAAAAAAAGACATACGCTCTTCAAGTCTAAAAAAAATTGTTGTCTCATGCGTGGTTTATAACACATACTTGTATATGTATACATTTTATTATATATTTTATATATATGAATCTCTTTGTAGACAAAAAACATTCACAGCTGCACATTCAATGTGGTTGCTATCTTGAAAAACCTGGTTGGCTAAAGGAAAAATAGATGATGCAGGAAGAAGTCTTTGCTTCTTGTGAGTGGTGTTTAGCACTTGTAACAGAGTAAGGCTTTGGGAATGGAAATTACCTACCTAACCACCTGTGCCATGATAGCTCAATGAATGTAGTGAATAATGTTGTAGCAAGTGTCACAAGCAGCCTCTATGTTCAATGGAGTGCAGACTTCTCTGCCTGATTTCTTTAATGCAATTTGAAGATTTAAAGGGAAATCATATATTTGTCATGTCTTATAATTAACTGAGGAGATAGAAGCACATTCAGCTGAACATAAAATTGATTTGAAATAATAGCAAACCCTTGAATGCTAATCTATCATTGCAGTAATAGTTCAATCGTTACAGTGCTGTGTTACTGATCAAGAGGTCAGAGGATCAAGCCCTAGCACCAACAAGCTGCTACTGTTCAGCACTTGAGCAAGGTCCTTAACCCTCGCTGTCCAAAGGTGCCATATCATGGCTGACCCTGTGCTCTGACCTGAATGGATTTTACATTGTTGTAATGTATATGTGAGAAATGAAGTGCTCATTTTCTCATATTATTTGAGGATGAAGTAAAGGACATTATCACAAAACTAGTTATAGTTATAGTTTTACTTACTGTTAGTTACGCTATTGCAATATTTGTAATTGTTTTGTTGCAAATTTTGTGTATGTTGTGCTTTTTTGTTTTAATCAACTTGTTAATATAATTAGTGAAATTGTAAGCACATGCCACATATGTATGTTATTACATTATATGATAACTGTACGCATTTCAAGAGCGCTTTGGCTGAATTTGCATTATAGTGATGTTAAGCGGTGCATCTTGGCCCAAATTTGCTTGTATTTGCATAAATGTCTGAGATCATAATATTAGAAAATCCTGGAGAGACTGCCACCATCCATCCGTCTAGACATGCACCCCCGAGTTGAATAAAAATATTATCAAGATCTCTTGTTTAAAATTATCCTGAGTAAAATTTAAGAAATTATACCCAGAGCATTTCACAATTTGACAGTGTAAAAGAAGATTTTGGAAAGGAGTCCAAAAAGATGCCAGAGCTATTTAACTCTGAGCAAAACCTAAGGGCAATAAAGGCAGATTTTGTCTGATTCAGCCAAACACAAGGCAGTTTTAAATATTTGCCAAAGATCAATATGCATAGAAAAGCAAAATACGAACCACATATTCTTCTTATTCTTAGACTTCCGAATTGAGGTTGAAGGAATCCAATGTATAACACACAAAAATAAGAGTAATGGAGAAAAAGAGAGTAGAAAAAATGTATGCCCCATTAACGATTGCTTCTCCTTCAACTATTTTACCCATTTATTAAGCTGTCAATAAGACTAACAATTACTCCCCCACACATTGGTTAGATTTGAAGTGACTGTTTTAATTCTTTTTATAGTACATTCAGATGAGCTGGCCATTAGTTCCTATTATTAATTAAGGCATGAGGAACACTTTCAAACCAGTGACATCTTGATGGAAGAAAAGGAAACATTAGAGATCCTTTGAGCCTTTTTAATGTACTTGAGCACCAGTTGGCTTTTGAGCATCAGCTGGGGGAAGAAGGCTCAACCAGCATATCAACCTGCTGACCTGCAATTTGCACTGGAGGGGTTCAGCTACAATAAAAGCCAGTGATGTCTCCTCCTGTGTGATTCCCTACCACTGTCTTTTTATTAGTCAGCCTTTATTTTCACATAGACCAGTATTTTTAATGTAGTCATTCAGTTTCTTATTGCAAATCATCCTTTTTACCCTCCTGTGGGAATCCATAAAAGTGCCATCTTTATCTTACTAGAAAGAAAGAAAGAAAGAAAGAAAGAAAGAAAGAAAGAAAGAAAGAAAGAAAAAAGAATGAAAGTAAAGGTTTAAGGCTTGTTGTATGCTCAGGGAAGAACAGCTGTTACTGAAGCTAATGTGACTTACTCACTTAACAAAATCCGATTACAAACAAGTGAAATGTGTGTCAGAACTAAAAAAAACGTGCACTTTAAAATGCACTGTCTAGTTCATTTTGTATTTCTAGGCATTTGCATTCAAATCATTTGGATTTACATCATGTTACACAAGTAAACACAAGTGTAATATGTAATTACTGTATATGACATGGAATACAGATAACATTGTCCCAGAATTGAATGTATAGTCATTGTGGCCAAACAGCCATCTCTGCCATTGTATTATATACATATACTCCATTTACTTTGAATTCTGTTAATAAATGATTTTAGAATCAGTTTTTACATAGCATGTGAATTTGATCATGAGTTCATTTGTTGCTCTAACTCTTTTAGCAGTGCTGGACAAATCGTTTTGTAAGTCCATTACTGATTTGTTTCCATTTCTCAGAAGGCATGCCATATGATCAATAGGTCTCATTTGCTAAAAGGATTTGGTTTATAGTACAAATGTGCTGCTGGTCTTTTGCTTTTCTTTAGGATGTACCTGCTTTGACCTGCAACCCTGGGTCACAAATCAAATGACCTGCTTGATTGCATCTTCTTAGAAAATTGATTCCAAAACCACAAGTCATGAGCTTTTCCTGATTAAATCTTAACTTCTTCTCTGTCAAAGGACACAATGTAGCAGTGATAAACTACAGGAAACTGAACAGACATTAAGTACTAGACACTTGATGTGGTTCATTTTGATTATTTGTCAGATAATCTCTCTCTCTCTCTCTCTCTCTCTCTCTCTCTCTCTCTCTCTCTCTCTCTCTCTCACACACACACACACACACACACACACACACACACACACACACACACACACACACGCCATACAGTTATATTTTTCTGCTCAGATCATATGTGTGTGGACTACTGATTTGTAGCTCAAAAATGTTCACATTTATCATTTACTCTAGAAAAAATAAACAATGTGGCATACGATGAAAAATGTTTTAACATTTTAATACTATTATATTTTATAATTTCCTTACATAATATAAATCCGTGTTAAAAAGTTTCGCTAGATTGCATATTATTTGTTACAACTTCTAGCTTTTTGCACACTGCATACACATGCAATTTAAAATCCTGAATGTTATGTGTAATCCTATCCAAATTCATGCCCATTTAAGAAACAGTGCTTAGTATCCAAGTTACCATAACAACGTTCCAATAGTGTGAATTCTGCCAGGGTGTGCATCATGCTAGCAGTGTTTAATTTATTGTGCATTAATTGCATTATTTTTGTTTAAAACGTGTCTTAAATTATTCATATCTCAGAAAAAAAATATCTTTTATGAACAGAGGGTGAGGGGAATTCATGACCACAACACATTTGGCTTTGATTCTTACATATACTGTACATATTAAGTATTCTTTGCTGAATCACAAATACTAAACCTTGAACCTTAAAAATTTTACATCCTGCACCTTCATCAAGCTGTGCTTATTTTACTTTAAAAATGTGACATGAACTTTATTTACTGGAGAATTTGCATCAGTGTGTCAGAAAGCCCCATGATCCAAACCCACATGCATGTCACTCTTACAGAATAGTTTAAATTGTATATTCCGGCTTGAATATATATTTTTTTGATCTAACACATTTAGAAATAGAATGCCAACTTGTTTGACCGCATAGAATTTAAGTTCCTATTTACCAATTTACTCTACATATTTACCTATTCTGCATGAAATTTGTACATAACAGTTTTTTTCTGATTCAGCTATCACATGCTTTTTCTTTATGGTGGGGAAAGAGAAGATAACACATGAACTATTATTTTAGTTAATTGGTTTTCCAGCCCCATTTGCATTTTGAAATACAAACAGAAAACTTTTAACAAGCAAAAAAAGTCATTAGAACTTGTTGAAGGAACAAACATGAAGAAAAAAACAAAACAAGATACTGATAAATGATACACAATATGACCAGGGATATAAACTAACAAGATAAAAAGATTCAATTTGATTGCCTTAAATGTAAAAAGATGAGTATCATATATTTAATCCAGTGGAAGAAAAGAGCATTTTTATCCTGTACTGATTGAATGGGTTGTGTGCTAGCCCGTCGTGGAGCAAGTGAATTTTGGGAGCCAGTAGAGTCTGACTAATCAGAGACTGCTTGGGGGAACATTAAGACAGACATGTGGAGGGGAAATGTGACACCTGGAAATTACACAATGTAATGGAATCAGCCAAGTGGTAAATGTAGCTTTTAAATAGGTTTTGTGTTCTCCATTAACTTCAAAGGCACTGATTGTTTCTGACAGTAGGGAAAGTGCCGGTCAGCATGTTCACACCAAACCCCACCTCCTCCACCACCTTACCACAAAGTTCTCAATAGTTAGCAGGATGCTGGCACCAAATGACACAGCATTGCCTGTAAAGTGAACGTGAGTGATTGGGTAGGGCAGTTAGGGCACAGCAATTGCTGTTTGTGTCTATTCAGGAACTCCACAACATATCCTGCTGGAACCACTTAGTGCCTGTTTGCAGCACCAAAACCAGGTGTAGCAATGTAGTCTGCCACCTCCATTTTACAGAAACCAAACCCTCACAGTTCTCAGATAGAGCTGTACACATATAATTGTGATGTAGCCTAAACACATACAGTTGGGACTTGTGACAAGGGATGCTGAAAGATTCTTTGAAGTCATTTCTAAATTCTGTTGAAAATACGTTTCCAGTTGCAGTCAGTGGTTTAATAAAGTAATGTTACCTCATCTATTTAAAATATATTAAATTACAGAATAAATGTTAAAATTTACAGGAGAGACTTTCCTCTAAAATCATGTCAATTATTTGCCTTCTCTCAGGTAACAAATGCAAAAAACATTATAATGGTATAAAGAATGGGATAAAAATACCATAATAAAATCATGTCATGGACTGGATGGGTATTGTCCATTACTGTTGTATAACTGTTACGCAATTGAAAAAAAATGTTTTAGGATACTAGAGCATATTTAAATGCTGTATCAAAATAGTAATCCCTGTTTTTTTCCTAGATTTTTTTTTTGTCCCTATTTTTTTACTCTAGTATACATTTTAGGGATTCTCTTAATTTCCTTCCCCCTAGTACTGCCTGAGAGTTTTCTATTGATTTAAACACATTGCTTGCAAACCTGAATCGCATTAAACAAACAATCTGATCCAGTAAAAGAAGCTGATTTAGCCTGAGGGGCCTTAAAATTAAAAATGTTATAAAGGCAATTAATTGCCTTGCCTGATGTATTGTGTGGTTCATGATTAACATAATGAACAGTAAGTTCTTTGGTGATATGAAGGCACACAAATCAACAAACCTCCAAGATCGCTCTGGCCAAGCATTAAATTCAGTATGACAGCCAAGGACCACCTTAGCTCGTTTTAGCATCTGGGTCATCACTTTGGCATTGGGTATCATGGATGCACTCAGTATGTGGTAAGTCATCTGAAGGGCAGAATCAGGCCTGTTCTTGAAATGATTTTTAAATTTTTTTCTTTTTTAACATTTCTGAAAATCAGGCAGTAAGAAAGACACAATTTGATGTATGTTTCAGTCAGATCCCAGATATCCAATAGATTATAAGAATTAAATGGTTCGTTCTTTTACAGTAATGCTGTGTTCCTAATCATTTATATTTGATCGATTATAAAAAATGATTATACATATTATGTATATACAGATGGATTATCTCTATATGAGTATTGTCTGTGGCATTTTAATCAGGTAACAGTAATGTGTGTAAGATGTACGGAATGTAAAGTAAAATATGTATGGGAATGCCAAATTTTCTAAGAAACAGCCAGCTGGGCTTGCCAGTAATTTGTATCTAGAGGCCACTTACGGAGCAGTACAAGCAGACTCTATCCGAACAGCCTGATTTTGGCCTGCTGCTCCAATGATTTAGTAGAAATTGTATTTAACAAGGAATTAATGCTTCTCTGAATAATTGCCATTCAATAGGATTAAACATGAAATTATTCTTAAATTATATACACACAAAAAAATGATTTGGGTTTAATGAGAGCAGCTTAAGGGGGCACAGCAGCTTAGTGGTTAGCACATTTGCCTCACACCTCCAGGGCTGGGGCTTCAATTCCGACCTTTGGCCTGTCTGTGCCCAGTATGTGTATCCTCCCAGTGCTCCAGTGTTTTTGCCCTAGATTCTCTGGTTTCATCCCCCAGTCCAAAGACATGTGTTGCATGCTGATTAACATATCTAAATTGTGATCTTCTGGATCCCAACAACCATTCAAAAGCTAACACAAAAATGGATGGATTGAGATAAGATTAGTTAAAACCCCCAAATTAATCAGAAACTCTGTAAAGTTAAGTGTTAAACACTCAGGCTTGTGTTTTGTCCTGTATTTTAAACATAGGTAATTTGAAATTTGAAATTTCTTGAATATGATGATGCCCCGCGGATCACTGTTCACACTTCTATGTAGCACCATGGTACTGAAGAAACATTGTATGTCACTACTGATTCAGCTATATATGGTTGAAATGACAATAAAAGCTTCTTGTCTCTTGACTCTTGTTGGAAAAGGGACACTGGCAAATTAAGACTCTAGACAAACTGCAAAACCACACACTAAAACACTTTTTTTTTTTCAATTAAATTCATTCATTCATTCATTCATTTTCTACTGCTTATCTCAGGTCACAGGGAGCCTGTGCCTATCTCAGGCGTCATTGGGCATCAAGGCAGGATACACCCTGGACAGAGTGCCAACCCACACACACACTCTCAATCACTCACACACTATGGACAATTTCCCAGAGATGCCAATCAACCTACCATGCATGTCTTTGGACCGGGGGAGGAAACCGAAGTACCCAGAGGAAACCCCCAAGGCACGGGGAGAACATGCAAACTCCACACACACAAGGCGGAGGCGGGAATCGAATCCCAAACCCTGCAGGTGTTGAGGCAAACGTGCTAACCACTAAGCCACCGTGCCCCCAATTAAATTCAGTTCAATTAAATTTATTTGTATAGAGCTTTCAACAATTCACATTGTCTCAAAGCAGCTTAATGAAAGGATAGGAGTGGAATAAAAACATTTTAACATTTAAAGTTAAGTTACTATATAAATCTTTTTTCTGTTTAATCTTTAACATTTTTACTGTTATTTTTATGTTATCATTTTTATCTGTTTTCTTAAAAAGGAATAAAACACAGTGCAATGTTCTGTTACAGAAAAATTATCTAAGAAAGCTATGATGCAAATAATATTTTTTTAATTTTCCAAACAACTTTTATACATATTTACTTATTAAAGAATGACATTTTTCTAGCAATAGATTTAGATATATAAAAAAATAGAATTATCTATATCTTGTTACTTTAGAGCATAAATTGAAAAGAAAAATTGGCAAAATATATGGAGGTAAGTCATTACAAATTCAAATGTCTGTAATTTGCATTGCATCCAGCAGAATGGTCAGAGACATGCTGTTATCCATGACAAATCTGTGGCATTTGGTGCATGCCGTTATCCAGAGTGACATACAGAAGTGCTTTGAAATCTCTTTCAATAAAATGATCCTGAGACTGGTTCACTAGGTCACAGACTAAGAGTATTATCAGTCTGAAAAACCCTGTTGGGGAGGAAATACAGTATAGAAAAGAAAAACACATACAACACAAGATTTTCTTTTTTTCATACAGGATCCTAACAGTCCCATGCTATATTATTATATACTCACATTTATGAAAATAGTACTGTAGAATTAAATTTTAGTGATAAACAAAAGAGCCTACATTATGATCCACCTTAGCTTTGGCCTTTAAACTACAGTGATAGTCCTTACTCGGATGCAGTTTTATGCTACATTTACACTTACAGTAACTTGCAGTGACAAAGTGACCAGAGATAATTCATTTTAAATGAGAGCTGGCAACCTGAGTGACTGTGATGCTGATGACTAGATGTGGATATGTCCAGTGATTTGACAAAGTTTATGTTTAAAAAAAGGTTAATGCAAAAATATGGAGCAAATACGAATAAAAACATCAGTGTAACGACAACTGAGTGCCTGTGATAAGTGGCAAAGCACTTCTCCTTCATTTTCTATGATACGATACATATTTTCTTTAAAAATACCCTCTCGTTCCAGAATGATTCATTTTGGCAACAAAAAAAAACTAATTTGTTGTGAAGTGAAATGTTAGTTGCATACCAATTGATAAAAGTTATTACTGTGGCAACCTGTAATAGGAATACTTATTGTATTCCTTCATAAAATTGCTGCATGGATGTAGCTTTACATTATTCCTAAAATGTACAAAAGCTGATTAGAAATAAAAAGACTAAAAGATGTTGCAGAAATGAAATGTTCTGACCAGCACATGCATGCTGAAAATTGTGAGCAAACAGCAGCACTCTGACCATCTCAGTGAAGGCAGATGGGATTGTCGATAGTTGACAGACATGCTGATAGTCGATTTCATTTTTATCTCAAATCGCTTTTTGCTCTGGGAATCTAGACAGGCTGCATCTTGAAAGGACAAAAAGGGCAATCTCTCATGCAGGCCTCACAGAAGGCCAGCCAGTGCCTCTTAATAACCTTGGTGCTGCTGTGGATTTGGGGATAAGATGCTGGAAAAAAAACACACACACACACACACACACACACACACACACACACACACACACACACACACACACACACACACACACACACACACACACACAAAATAAAAAATGCTGAGAGGCAGATGCTTCTCAGACATGGATTAGTATTGTGTGTTGTCAGATATAATTGCAAAACGATACTATTTCAAACTTCATCTATATTATACAGAATTTTAGAAAAAAATATTTTTTTAAAAATGCTCAGAATAAATGCTGGGAATTGTAGTAAGAATCTTCCTTGCTTAAACTGTTATTCCAGCGACACAAAAAGCATTGGATATTCTGAGTCAGTGTATGGCATATAATAAAACATTTCATGCCTGGGATTCCTTTTTACCTCAGCTCCAATTATCTGATTCTACTTTGTATACATTTTGAAAAACATAATATCATGGTCTTATGTGATTTCATGCTTACTTTCTTCTCTTCTAAAAATAACTACAGGCAGCAAATAAGAGGCACCTAGAGCCTAATCTGTGCACCTCTGACTGCCAGGTTTCACTAAAGCATGATAAAGTATTAATGATATTTTCCTCACAGGCTGCTGCTGGCATGGCCTGCAGTTGACATCTGTCATATAAAACTTCATCTACCATCCTCAAGCACAAGCTGGCCGTTGTCTCAGTAGCCTGGGAATGTCGCTCCCGGTGAGACCTGCTTGGAAGACTGTCTAACGGGTGCATCAGGGAGAGAACAATCAGCCCAGCAGCCCTCCATCCTATCTGTTCTTTCACATCTCCTATTTCGTAAAGCCAGGCACAGTCCCTGGAGGTATCCAGTACTCATTAGATTAATTGGCAATAAATGACAATTATTTTCAGCAGCTGTAAATTGCATTGCACAGTCTCAGCAGAAGCAGTTCTGGAGCAAAAAAAAATTTAGCAAAATGAAGTTCAACCTTTGCTGAATCTTTTATCCACACTGGCTAGAGACATTCTGTAGAGATGCAATCACTCAGGGAGACAGTAGAATTCATCCTTTGAAAGGTCACCAGATCCCTGCAGAGTGTCTGTCTCTCCAGTGGCTTCATTCATCCCTGACCTGCCTTATAAGACTGTCCAGCGTAACTGAAAACACACCATTGTATGAATTATATTGATACATAGTGAATCAATCTGCTTTCAGTTATCTCATGGTATCGGTTACAGAAGCACTGTCTAATTAGTCAGAAGGTGCCTGTATTTTACAGGGTGTCCCAAACAGCTTCATACATACAGTAGTTGACTAACACTTTTTGCAAAATATTTTCTTTAGTATAGCCATTTATTTACCACTCTGTGGTCTCCAGTGTCCTTTTCTATGCTGTGGTGTGTTGGAGAAGAAGCTTCAAAAAGAGAGATGTGGCACGACTGGGCAGACTGGTGAGGAGACTGAGCTGGACATGGACTGCTGTCCATCCTGGACAACCACCATCACCGTCTGTAAAGAAAATTCACCAGAAAGAGGAGTGTGTTCTGTGGCAGACTGCTGTCTCTGTCATGCTCCACTACAAGACTAAGGGACTCTATTGTCCCCCTGGCCATTAGACAGTACAATGTCTCTCAGGTAAGGCAGGGTGGAAGCATCCCTCCATCCCTCCATCCCTCCATCTATCTATCTATCTATCTATCTATCTATCTATCTATCTATCTATCTATCTATCTATCTATCTATCTATCTATCTGTCTGTCTGTCTGTCTGTCTGTCTGTCTGTCTGTCTGTCTGTCTGTCTGTCTATTTGTAAACACAGACACAGTCATCTCTCCCAACTTTGGCTCCCAGTTAGCAGCAGTATCATGTGTGATGTGCTTACCATGCTTTCTGTTAAAGTCCATTGAAACCTACGACAGCTTTCTGATCCGGCCATGAGAATGATTTCAATAAGTTCTTGTATATGCATACTTGTTATATTGTATTATGTTTTCTCTAAGTAGACCTTTTTTAGAGAGAGAAGAAATGAGAGGTTTGAGAGGAAACGAATATTTATAGTGATCACAAGAAGTAATTTATTTTGTGGAATTTATAAATGCTTTAAAACTGTCAGGGCATTGTTTGATAAATAAAACAACCATGTTGGAAATTGCTGTGATTTAAGAAGAACAAAGTGTTTATTGCCTACCACTTCACATTAAGCTACAACACACCACTCCTGTGCTGCTTATTTTCATTTAATAATACATCATATTATTTCTTATTTAATGTAACATATTAATAATAATAATAATAATAATAATAATAATAATAATAATAATAATAACAAAACAACAAGTAGTGTACACTCATTGTAAAATACATAGTATTTATTTACACTAACAGTATATATCCTTAAATCGGTCTGCTGTCTTTTAAATAATGAGAAGAGACACTAACACACAAGACAAGACTGTTAAAATAGGCTCATCCAGGATAATGATAATGACCTGACATGTCTAAAGTGGACAAGGTGAGCTGTGTAAGGGCAGAGAAGAGGGCAGTAGAGCACAGGGCAAGTTAAAGAAGACTGATGAAACTCAGAGTCCATCATCTTGAGTTGATAGAAGCCTATAGAGACTGCAGAATGCTGAACTCTCTCACCTCATGTTACACTCTAACACTGCCTCATTTACTTTCCCTTTTACCGTTGTGTGTGTTTGTGTGTGTGTGTGTGAGGGAGAGAGAGAGAGAGAGAGAGAGAGAGAGAGAGAGAGAGAGAGAGAGAGAGAGAGAGAGAGAGAATACAAGTGCATACATACGACTGCAGATCTGCTGGCAGTGAGACCTTGGACAGACGGGTAATTGATTTAGAGAATCTTAAAATCAATTGACAGGCAGCTGGGGCCAGGGAGATTAGAAGTGAAGCACAGGTGGACTGGAGTGGAGTTAGAAAGGCCCACAGCAAACAGAAATCTCTGAATTATAGAGCTCTGGGAGATGTACCTGTTTTCTATTATTTCTCACATACTCTCTCTCACCTGTCATTGGCAGTCTATAGTCAGTCGCTCTAACTTTTCTGTCTTTTCAACATAGTGCCAATGCCTAGATGGAAGATAAAAAAAAAAACAAAACATGGTTTGCATCAGTGTTCACATTGTTATAATATGGAACATAAATGGTCATGGTTGTGATTGACATCTTGTCTTTTCTATTATTTTATATACAATTTAATAAGTACATAAGGGCAATATTAATAAATTAAGTTCTCACTTAATTTATTCTCAGTCTTGATTTATGCTATTAATCCTTTTTTTTTTTAGATTAACTTAATACAGTCATCCAGCATATGGTTAACGTAGTCATCAAAGAGTTTTTTTTCTATCCCAAATATATCTCAAATCCACACAAAAGCCTTGAAACTAACTCCAACAATTTGACCATTCCCAACATACATGAATTATACATTCCGTATTCACCCTTTCTTTAGAATGCAATATTTGTATCACAATCTTAAAATAGGAAAAGCTTCTGCACATGCTATAAATCATTTAAACATTTTTTAAACTAACCCAATCTGGCAATCCCATTAAATGCTTTGTCTGCTGCTCCTCCCCTGGGCCACATGATTCTTGTTCAAGTGGGAATCATTTAGCACTCGTAGCAGTTCCTATTTTGTCCACAAGTTGCAATAATAGCGATTATTGTGAAACATCAACAATTGATTGTTGACCACTGAAAAGAGGTAATTATTATTTTAGGGGAATTTTTAAAAATATGTGCAGCTGAATGAGGATTTTATGAAGATTAGCTATTCATGAGATGCAAACATAAATACTTCTTTCCACCTGCTCCTACGGATGAATTGCCATTGATTCGACATTAACTACATTATGATAGGAAGGCTCCATTACGTTAATTTGTGCTTTGTTGTTCAGAGCTCTGCAGCAATGCAGGTTGTAACCATTTGATCCTTCCTCGTGAAGTGTACAACAACTACCCTTTCTCAGGTTTAAATGAGTGTTGCACATCTGTCTTTTTATTGGTTGACATAAGTGTAATAGTAAAAAGTTCATCCAAGTAGGCAGGCCCTGGTGAAAGTCGAAAAGCAACAGAATACCGAAACAGTGGAAGGTAAAAATACACCAACATCCATCACATAGTAATTAGGCATCTAACCTCCAGATCTCCTTCCATACTATTTTATATGAGAACTGTTAGGAATTGCACATTTAAAGGCTTCTTAAAGTAAAGTAAAGAAAGAAAGAAAGAAAGAAAGAAAGAAAGAAAGAAAGAAAGAAAGAAAGAAAGAAAAAGATGTGTTACTTTGATTTCTATTTTTTTCCTATATGTTGCAAATAAAGGCTAATTTGGGCTAATATGAAATATTAGTTCATCATTTTGTAATTGGGGGCACGGTGGCTTAGTGGTTAGCACGTTTGCCTCACACCTCCAGAGTTGAGGATTTATTTCCTGACTCCACCTTGTGTGTGTGGAGTTTGCATTTTCTCCCCGTGCCTCGGGGGTTTCCTCCGGGTACTCCAGTTTCCTCCCTAGGTCCAAAGACATGCATGGTAGGTTGATTGGCATCTCAGGAAAATTGTCCGTAGTGTGTGATTGCGTGAGCAAATGAGAGTGTGTGTGCCCTGCAATGGGTTGGCACTCCGTCCAGGGTGTATCCTGCCTTGATGCCCGATGATACCTGAGATAGGCACAGGCTCCCCGTGACCCGAGAAGTTCGGATAAGCGGTAGAAAATGAATGAATGAATGAATGAATGAATTTTGCAATTCTGGAATTCATAATAATCACCCCAGTGTCACTGCTGGGTTGAAAACACTCTGCCAACCAAAAATATATACACAAACAGCAGTCCTGCGGTCATATCTTTGCACTGATGAAGAGGTAGAGGATGATTAACACACACAGTGAAAAATCAGCTATAATAATAAACTGCTCATTCACAGTGTGGACTATCAATAAATAATAAATAGGACTATAACAATACAAAAGATTTAGCACTCCTACCAGTACTACAGACATTGAAATGTCACTACCAAGTCAGTGTGAATGCTAAGAATTGACCACTACACAAATAATATCTGGTTAGTGATCAGATATTAGTCCAGGTTCCTGGACTGTGGCCCCTTTCCACTAATGGATGTGTAAACTGTATACAATATGTATACTACAAATTCTTGTAATCTAAATAACAAGCACTGGCTTTAAGGCGGAATATTAAATGACAAAATGTAGACACTGCCCCTACATCTTGTGTGTACAAATGTGGGAAAAAACATCAGCAATCTGTTGCAACCGGAGGGATAGCTTTTTACTTTGACAACCTACGCATGCACTAGCAGACAAATAGCCTGGGCCACATAAGCACCCATTATGTCATTATTCAATTATAAAATAGATGATAAACATATTTTGGCTTAAGGCATTCAGTTGAGTTGCCCAGTGCTGTAACAGATTGGAAACCTGTTACTGCCATTGCAATGATTCGCCATGAAAGATGGCACATTACTCACTCAGGCACAAAATGCTGTGTGCTTCAGGTTTTGTTCTTCTGCTTATGTTCACACTTATATTAATATGAAGGTAATTTGGCTAAAAATGTACTAACAGTGCAATTTATTTGTGTTAGGGTTGCAATTTACCTGATATGTAATCAGGAATAATATGCAGTACATGACAACATAATGACATATTAAGCAGCCCTTTTTGGAAGTATTGGAACAGCACAGCCATTCTTTTGTTTTTGCTATAAAAGACCAAATTGTCAGATTCGTCATTTGTGACTTTTTCTTTATAGGCTAGTATTGCAGCTTCTTTCAGTTTTTGTTTATTTTTTGAGATTTTCTCTTTCGTCTGCTCTTCAGGAAGTGAAATGCGTATTCAATTGGATTAAGGTCTAGTGATTGTTTTGTCCAGTCTAAAGCCTTCCACTTTTCCACCGAAGTGCTTTGTTGTGTTGGCAGCGTGTTTTGGGTCATTATCATGCTGCATGATGAAGTTGCTCTTTGAAGACCTGTTCGGTGCCTGGTTGTTAGTACACCAGTAGTTGTATTGAGTAAGTACTATGTTTATACAATGGATCTGATTGATTTTATTTTTATTTTTCTTACCTGCTAAGATTTATTTTGACATTTTGTCTTTATTTCTTTCCCATAGACAGGTCTCTGGTCTTCATTTTGTCATATATATATATATATATATATATATATATATATATATATATATATATATATATATATATATATATATATACAGTACAGTTCACAGGTAAATTGTTCAGAAACCAGCCATGATCATTGGAAAAAAACAATGGGAAACATTATTCAATTGCTTAAACTGCAATAGGTGCCAAGAAAGTTAAATGAAGATTGAGAGAAGTTACCATAAAAAAAGCCTATTCTGAATAAAAAGCAAAAAGAAACAGAATATAATGGATGAACTGCAGATGCAAGAGGGGACAATGGGAAATTTGGTCTGCAGAAGAATAGAGAGGAAAATGACAAGAAAATGATACACCAAGAGGGACAAACAGGGGTAATAAGTGTGGGAAGGAATGTGCAAGGAAGGAAAATATAAATATAGATGATTGTGAAAAGGTGAAGAAAAAGATGAAAGAAACTATAGTGGATGATTGAAAAGGAAGAAATGAACACTTTGAAGACAGATAGAGAACAACAGCAGCAAGACATGCAAATTTGTCAAGAAAGCTATCTGAGCCTGAGAAATGGCAACAGAAAACAAAAGAAACAATTTTAATAGTAGCTAAAGAAATTTTTTTAAATACATTTTTTAGAGTTGCGTAAAATTTGAAAATTCTAGAATGTTATTTTTGGCTACAACAAGAAGGTGACCATGAATTTGGCAAAGATGGAACTGTAATGAGCGAGATACTGATTAAAATAGGAAAACAAGAGATTTGAAACAGTGATAAACAGGAGAAGCAAAATAAATAAATAAAATAAAATAAAATAAAATAATAGAAGCCAGTTTATTAGACATGATAATGAGGTCAGATGAAAAGACAGATAGTTGAAGACAGGGACAAAGATATATTTTTTTAAAAAAATAATGAATAAACTTTACAAAATTCTCTGAGTATTGTCCAGTGCTGATAAATTTATCTATGGAGAATAAAGGTTCAAAGAGGCAAAGAAAAACAGCAAAAGGAGTGTGAGAATAACAGACAGTGCAAACACGCCAAAAAATAAGACTTCAGGCTTACAGTGTAAATGAAGAATAAGCTTTACTTCAAAATCAAAAAAAAAAAAAAAAAATGATGAGGTTTGTCAAAGGGAGCAGTGGTACCTCTGAGTTAGTCACCAGAAGATTGTCAGTTTAAATCCCTGGACTGCTAGAGAATATTTGTTGGACCCTTGATCCTCATCTTCTACAGTTCTATACACCAAATTCTAATCTCAAAAGACATTTAGATAAATTTGAACAAAAATTATATGGTTTAGTTTCTGTCATGAATTAAATTAAATTAATTGTTTTTTAAATGTGAGATCATGATCCTCTGTCAGCTATAATTTTCACTTGTAATTCACTATGGATAAAAATATCTGACAAATAAAAATATATACATGAGTTGGAATGTACTGGAATGTGTTGAAAAATGTGATCTGTCTTTATCGGGACACAAACATCACAGAAGCCAGGAGCAAACAGAATCGTGTAATAGACACTATGGCACTCTGTTATGCAATCTTTCAGAAAGCAAATTTATTCAAACAACCACTAAAATCACAGGCTCTAAATGATCATGCAGGAGGACTTCATTGTCTCTCTTGCAAGCGTTGCAGCAGTACGTAAGAAAACCAAAAAGATACTGGCTTCTTTTCCTTTACATACCTCTCCAGTGGTGAGACAGGTCAACACAATGGATATGAGCAATGAAGTGAGGAAAGAAAAAGAGCTCTTCTACACACTAGGAACTTTGGGACACAGTGTAATGCATAATAAGCTTTTTAAACAAGTACCACATCATCAACCAGTTGAAGCACAGCTATTGAAGAACTTGCCTGAAACATCCAGTTTCTCTACTAAATTTTACTACCTCTCTCTCTCTCTCTCTCTCTCTCTCTCTCTCTCTCTCTCTCTCTCTCTCTCTCTCTCTCTCTCTCTCTCTCTCTCTCTCTCTCTCTCTCTCTCTCTCTATGTGTGTGTGTGTGTGTGTGTGTGTGTGTGTGTGTGTGTGTGTGTGTGTGTGTGTGTGTGTGTGTGTGCGCGCTAACGTGTTTTAGCACTTTTAACAATAGACATAAAAATAACAAAGTTTAAAATTAATATTTTTTAGAGAGAGAGAGAGAGAGAGAGAGAGAGAGAGAGAGAGAGGGCGGCAGAGAGAGAGAGAGGGAGAGAGAGAGATTATTTGCAAAGCAAGACAGACAAATCCAAATCAATGGGCAAAGAAACAAAACTGGTAAGGTCAAGTGCAGTATGACGTGCAAAAGAGACTACTGGAACAACAACAAATACAAACAGCTTGATAAGATCAGGTAGGAAAACACTGAGCATTACTTCTCAACTGACTAAATGTCCATGATTTGTTTATATAGGTGGAGGTGTGGTGTGAATGTGAACAGGTCTACAAGGTCAATTGTATTTAAATGTAAGTGTGACAGAGATTGTGTGATTTTGAAAAACTGTAGTCCAAAGTGTGTAGTCTGTGCTATGTTCTGGGTGCGGTGTGTTCTTTTTGGATGCGTATTATTCTGTATATTAAAGTAAATAATAAAATTACTAATGGAACTTTATAAATAGTGAGACTTAAATGATTTATAAGAAATGTCTTAGATAGTCATAAATCAAAGTATAAATAATAAACAAAAAGATTTTTAACATAGCATACAGTAAAAAAAAAAGGAAAAATTGTCAATAATCTGAGAAATAAACCGAAATGCATAATTATCCATATTATTTCCAATGTTTAGGAAATATATAGTCACTGCTAATATCTCAGTGAGAGACTCAGTGCTGCATTATAGAACACATGACAATGTTATGAAAACTGGTTTCTTTTTACAAAATCACATTCAGCGTTCTTTCTTTGTAAGACTAGTCATATCAGTAAAAGACAGACAAGATCCAACACCCCCAATAGCAACTGTGTGTGGTGCTGGAATCAAACTCAGTAAGCTGATTGGACATGACTCTTCTCCGCTTTATCATTATGTCTATGGTGGCAGTTACTTATGAAACGCTCAAGCGAGCTTCACAGTGTTCTGACAGCAAACAGCTTCTAAATTAGTCTTGGTGCAGTTGGCAGATGCCTCACGATTCGGAAGTAATGAGAGCACTACAGTTCATAACCTCTACATAACCCTCCTTATTGGCTAATGTTTGAGATGTGCCTGAAAACTGAACATGTGAAAACAGAAATTGGGGTCAGGTGCAAGAATGCTGTTTGTTCTTTCAGAGTAATAATGAATTAAATTTTTGTGACATGAATTCACACAGATAAAGACGATGCAGAGGACATGCATTACTGGATGACTATTTAGACTAAACCTCAGGTTTGATATACACCTTATAATCTATGATAAAGCTGTTAATTGAAACAGATGCCATGAGACATATTTCTAACAATAATAAGCAAAGAATTTATTATATCTCTGTGGATCATTTACTTTGAATTTGGGAACTGTAACAATGCAAAATTGGATACGAGATGAATGTTTTCAACATTAGTGCTAGATGATCTAGATGAAGACGCCTGAGATGCTAAGGATTTATAACTGACTATTATGTAACAAATGGATTATATTTATTAATGCAGGAATGTTAGTTGCTAAAGAGTGGAATTTAAAGTTGAAGAACAACAAGGCTGACAAACAGACTAAATAGACTAGGGAGCAATTTTTCAAATTTAACCTTGCAAGCCACATGCAAAACAACACTTAAAAAACAAAACTCCATAAGTAATAAACCATTTTACTAAAACCAAGCCCAGATGAAAACTAAATGGCAATAGCTTATAACAGAACACATATGATGTTTGGCTTTTGCCTTATGTTTCTAAATGTAGCCATTTTACCCATTTTGTTGGTTTCTATACTTCAGGCACACATGCATGGTTTTCTCCAGCAGTGAGGGATAAGACTGAGGAAATGTGCTGAAGCTGGTTCTGGATGTGGGCTTTGTGTGTGTGCACTGATCTGGAAGATGTTGGGATCACATCACACAGGGCTGCTTCTCAGCGCTGCTGCTAGCTCCTAACTGCAAGCTAAAGGTCTAGCAGATATGTGTAATTTATTCTTGTCAGAGTGTGTCCCATGTGCATATAAATGTAAAATGGTCTGACATTGAAGCAGAAGGCTGCTTGCAGAGAAGTTGGACTTTTGGAGAGAAAATTATATTGTAACCTAAGCTTTAGTTTAATAACTCACTCATAAATGAATGGTGAATGCTATGTTGTCAATGCCAGCCAGTTTAATTTTTTTTTCCTCTATAAAAGTTTAGGTTTAGAATATTATCAGCATGCAATGTTTAAATGTATTTTTCTGCACGGATGAACATGAGCAGCTCTTGTTTGCCATGGTGCTGAATCTTCTCATATTGCTTGCAAAATGCCAGTTAATATTAATGTTTCCTCCTGGCACTTGCCAGCTCATGCATCACAGACTGTTCTCGATTTGCTTTTGAATCCAAACTCTTTATGATGAAATCATAATGCCACAACAAGATGGCAGCACTTGTGCAATCCGTTATCTCCAGTGCACCATACACAAGTGTTTTTTTCCACCTCAGTGATAAGTCATATACAGTGTAAATCTGTGAAGCCATTTCATTGGCTGAAATTTTGCCTTCTTTATCTGGGGTCTACTGTGAAAGGATTGCCTGGGCTCCCCCTAATCCACCACAGGAGCGTGGGCTGCCGCATTGGGCAGCCATATGAGCAAGGTGGATGGATGCTCGATCCAGAAGAGAGGCAGATGCTGGCTGCCAGCATAGCTCCTCAAAAGAGTGTCTAGGAGGATTGGCATGGTGCAGAGAGGTGGCAAAGGTTCAGATGCAGAAAGCAAAAACCCATCTTGGGCATGAAGGTGCCTAGCAAGCATCTTATCAGAATCCACAGTTCCATTCCTTTATAGTATGCAAAGCCAATTTTACCCAATCCTAACTTTGTTTTGTCCTTTTCCAGTGCAGACAAATGTTGACTTAACTTTCTAGGCATGATCTGAATTCTTGGCACTCAGACGTTTTCGTTAATGTTTAATGAGACAGGAAACACAGGCAGAACCATACACATTTCCTCAAGTTTCACTGTACAAGCAGCCCAATCAATAATTAATGGGAGTTTCATGACATGAGGGAGGATTGGCAGAGGTGCTAGATTAGAGTGTAAATCTGTTGTGGCTATTTTTTTTTAAATACACTATTCACATTGTATATCTGGCAAGCTTTCACTCTGCTTTTAAAATGAGCATAAGATAGATTGGGCAGCTACAGAGCTACCTGATAAAAGAAGGACATTTGTGATTATACTGTATATTGATTTTGACAAACACGTTTTTATATATTATTTAAATGCACTAGATTACTTGAATATCACTTTCAATAGTTATTCATCCAATTATCCACTTCAGTTTAGAGAATTGCAATGTTACTTATAACTGGGATACATTCTCTGCAACCGTTTTACTTTCATGAATGTTTCTTACATGGCAAAATATTCTATTATTGCTAGAGGACTTGGCAAGATTTAGATAACAATGTTCCAGGGCAGAAAAATGCAAGCATCGTTTGACATTTATGATGCCTTTTTTCTTCACAACCCTGAAAACATTCTCACTCCCTGGTCATTCATTTATCTTTTTATTGGCAGCTGGGTCTTTTTTATTTACTAATTATCTTACCGTAATTATCATGGTAATAAATATTTAGGATAGTTCTCTTACTCACACTGCAACTATAACTCCACAGGAATGAGAGCCTTGGAGAGATTAATGCTTGTGAAAACTGGTATAAAAATTTTCAACACGAACCAAAAATCTAACCAGACTTAGGAGCAAGTTGTTCTGTCGACAAAAACCCAGAAGGCAGCAGTGCAATAAATATCTGAAAAAGTGCCGAACTTCACATGGCTCATGAATTTGTCTTAGCTATCTGCCAAACTCGTAAATAACTGCCTGCTCTGTATCCATGGCAACCCACCATAACTCTGATCATGAAACTTGCAACAGTAAAAGCGATCCTATTTGTAACATAATCTTATCTCGACAGAATGTTATGGAGAAAGTATGTACGATTCTTATTTTTCTCCAAAAGCAATGTGGATAATAGATACAAAACGAATGAAAAAAATTATAAATATGTGTAAGAAAGTGTGAAGTATACAGTTCTAATTTATTTCCCTTCTAAATCCCTAAATACAGTGTATTCAAATGGTTTGTGACATAGCCACTTGTTTTCTGTCCTGAAATATACAAAATGGTTTGCAGAAATTGAGGCAGTTTAGCCTAAGGAGATATATTTCCTTTTTAGAGCATTGCATTGTCTATAGATTGATGTCTAATGCTCATGTAATGCCAATGAATTTTTCTACATTTTTTCTAAACAGCTGCGTAAACATATAATGATGACCCCAGGAATCCAGGTTGAACAATAGTGCTCTGAATGGCACCCTGAGCCACATGTTAATTAGTGCTACAGAGAGTTATGCAGATTTCATGAAGACACTCCTCAGGGGATTTCAACTAACGCTAAACTCCCAAAACTTCAGAGTGAACTTCTGTCTTCTCTGACAGGAAGAGCAATGGCAGCCGTCTTTAGTGGGGGAAACAAAGGCTTAGACTGAGCTCCTGTGGGAAGACTCCAGCTTGATTTGATTCCTCTTTTTCTGAGGGTAGCTGTAGATTCTGTGCCTCCTAAGGAGTTGCAAGAGACAGCTGAATAATTTTGCCCAGAGCTTCAACATCCAGATACAGAGACAGGGAAAACAGAAGAAATGTTGGTATGTTCACTTTTGTTTGGTATGAGCTTAAAATTCTTCAAGGATTCCAGAAAAGCTGTGAAGTTTTAATTTAGAAGATGTGTTGGCGGTAAATGTGTAAACAGGCCCAAGCAACAAGCAATGCAATGCTCTTTTAATCTTGCTATATGATTTCTCAGCTTGAGGGCATTAATTATCTCCATTGGATATGACAGGCATCATTACTGTTGTGCTTCAAAAACTCACATAGAACAGCTTTTTCTTTCAGAGTGTTGCACTGTAGAACATTTTGTCATTGATTAACACATCATTGAGTATTTTTTTGAAAGTTTTATAAATTTATTAGGAGTAAGTCATTTAGCCACCGAGGGATTACCTCACAGTGCCGGTCCCACGTCAGGATAAAATGGGAGGGTTGTGTTAGGACGGGCATCCAGAGTCAAAACTTGGGCCAAATCAAATATGTAGACCAGAAGATCTGCTGTGGCGTCCCTGAATAGGCAGAAAGAACAAAAACAACCTTAGAAGCAAGTTGGCATTTCATACACATACATTTAAAAATATATACTTAATACACATAAATATATACTTAATGTCCTCTAAAGGCTTAGACTGAGCATTAGACTTATTTTTAGAGTTTTCATGCCCTCTAAATGAAAGTTTAAAAATCCATGCATCGAACAAGATTTTGTTGATACAGTATGTCACTTTACTAATCTACACCAACAGCTCATTTCTTATATACTAGTCTGGTAGTGACATTGCATTAACCTGCTAATATAACTAAAACCAACAATTACCAACTGGCCTTCATGACTAGTTGATGTTGATTGCTCTTTTTATTTGATTTGTTTCAATGAATATTTATTTGCCTATTAAAATTATTACTGTTGGACAACAAAAAAACAAACTGTAAACAAACAGTAACATTCATTATTATTTTTTTTTATATATATTTATTCTTTTATTTAACCAGGGACTTAGCTAATTAGTTACACATTATAATAATCATTTAATATGTATTTAGTCAAACACAGCATTAAGAACGCAATAGAATTGTGCAATACTAATCTTTACTTTCATTGGGTTTGTTTTAGTGTCTATTATTCTATTATTGACTTTTATCTCTCTGCCATTAAATTCCCTACACATGCATAAAATGTTTTCACATTTCTTGTGTGTCTGTACTGTGTGTCATTTTTTAAACCCATTTTAGAGATCTTTCAGACTGATATAGGGATTATGTAGCTAGTATCTGGAAAAACAGTTCTTAACGGAGAATAAATATGGAAATATATATCACCGTGAAGTAATCACATTGTTGCCTGCCTGCTGTCATTCCCAAATGTCCACTCATTGAATGAGCGTTTCACAGCTGTGAGTGACATAAGTTTTAGACTCCTAGCTATAAATTCGTCACTCTGGCCACCTGTACCTGACACAAACTCATGCCTGTGCCTGGAATTTGAATAAAATAATCATCTTTAAAATTTTTAAGACTTATTGTTTTCTTTTGTTTTTCTAGACTAAAAGGTTTTCTAATACACATTTTGTTCTACTTTCAATGCAAAATTCCCACTGACAATCTAATTTAATGCAAGGCATGATTTAACTTTTTTGTCTGGGACATGAACTCTGTGCATTTAAATGCTTTTTTTTTTCAACACAAGCCCGCATGGCTTAACAAATCTTAGTTAATCAATAGATTAACTGACCCAGCATAAATCTATATTCATTGATTGCCGTGATATGTTAAAGTAAAGAAAAATGTGTTCTAAACAAGTTACAAGAAATTGTGATGCACTAAATGTCTTGGGAGTAGATATAACACATTATTAATTTCTGTTGTTTGTATTGGGCAGGGTCGTTCAGGTTAATTGAGTCTTACTTCAGAATGCTGGCAGAGGACCAGGCATCCTCCCTTTACAGTATATCCATTTAATTAATAAGGAATGAGCCTGTGCTAAGTTAAGGCAGCCTAATGATGGGCAAACGGAGAATAAACAAAAATAAAGCATTGAGAAATAGTGCTGGTTAAAAAAAAATGAATCAGATTGCCTCAGTTATTTTTATCTATTATTGCAGATGTGAAATCCACCTAAATAACAAAAATTACACTGCAATAACATTATGCAGGATTGAAGATTGTAAAAGATGGGAATTACGTCTTTACTATATTACACAAACATAAAATGGTATTAAATCAATAATGTTATTGCCTTTTCATACCATATAGAGTACTTGATCTTGCCTGACTGATAAACATTTTACTGTTGATATGATATTAACATATGCTTTCAAAATGCATATAATGAATTATTTGGTTGCTCTATAACCTCTTGTTTGTGCTGTTTGTTTGTTAGGTGAAGCTACTGAACAATATACTGTAGGCTACAAATGGCCTTGATGTTTGTAAGCCTTTTGTACAGTACTACAATTTCAGTCAAAACAGTTCTGATGCTTGTATAGAGTCACATAGCAACAACAGTGAAATGGATTTTCATATTTGATATAATACATAAGGAATTAAATAGCCAACGAGTAAGTAAAGGATGCACAGTGATCACCTTACAGCTCCAGGGTCCCTGGTTCCAACCTGAGCTCAAGTTACTGTTACAGTTTCTAATAGGTTTTGCATGTTCTTATCAGGTTGCCATAAGTTTTCTCCAGTTTCTCTGGATTTCTCTCACTCCTCATCTTATTCATTGTGATTTTTCCCACATTGTGTTATTGAGGTTCCAGATCTATCATGATCCTGAAAAGGATAATGTGTTTACTGAAGATGAATGAATAACTTAATGTAGACTTTCATTTATGGAAACCAATAACACCAGATACATTGTGATGCATTAGCATCGTGTCTTAGTCTCTACAAGATTTTATTGTTTTTTATTGATATTTTTACAGCCAAAAAATGTTGATTTTGCATAAATATTTCTTTCTTTCTTTCTTTCTGTCTTTCTTTCTTTCTTTCTTTCTTTCTTTCTTTCTTTCTTTCTTTCTTTCTTTCTTAATTTATTTATTCACAGTGATACAACTTTTTTTTATTCCAATAAACTACAGGAATTGGTGAAACTGCAAGAACATGATTCTTTTTTTTATATTACTACCTGTGTAATATGTAATAGCTGTGTATGATAGATGCACTCATGTTTGAATTGTATAACTGCATGTACAGTATACACACAATCTTGAAATCACATTTTAGACTGCATTCAATTGATGTGTTATTTTTTACAGTAACAAAAAACGGATAGACACATAAAGCAAAATCCTTAGAGTATCCCAATATATGACTGTGATGGTGCTGAACTATCTGGAATCTCGCCCATTGCGTCCCATTTTATCATTTTTTGAAACTGGTCATATAACTGAACACACTCAATTGGCTGGAAATGGTCAGTGCTAAGGTTAACACTGTGATCAACGCTAAAATTGGGACAATCCCTCATATGCTAGCCTGCAGACAGCCAGTTGCCTTGAGTCCTCAGCCACGAGGCCACTGCCGGCATCTAATCTGTCAGCACTGAGCAAAGTGGCAATATTGCTCTAGTAAAGCAGAGGTGAGTAAATAGACACTTAATCATCTGTCTGTCTGCTAACGCTGCAAGGACATTAGGACAGCATGAGAGAGCTGCCAGAAAACCCCAGCAGCGCTCTGTATAGTGCACAAACACACATTTAGTTATAGAAAGGAAATGCCAGAGGAGGGTTTTTTTCTCTGTAGTTGGGCACATGAATGTGCATATTTAAATCTCTGAGGCTGGGCTGGATTCAGATGATCGACCTCTTGGACAGTCCTGCCAGAAAGTCTGTAATGAGTTTCAGACTCATTCAGTCAAATCTTAAAGCTGCAGTGCTTTTTTTTTTTTTTTTTTTGGTAAAATAGAAATAGAAAAAAAATTAATTGTGTCAGAGGAGAAAAAAATATTTTATAATATGAGGTTCCTAAGCTGCCGTAGGACTACAGGCGGTCCTGTAATATAATGTGTCTTAATAGCCTCCATTTACAGGGCAAATGAATACTTCTTAGCAAAATGTCTTCCAAAATCTTTTTTTTCAGCTAGCCTTTAAAAATGCCTCTGACAAAGCAAGGCTGTGGTGTACCATGAAGATACAGCACACAGATAACTTAATGGAACACATTTGAAGTGCAATCACAGGAATAACACCTGATAAGTTAACATGAGTTCATTACGGGTGGAAGAGATGACCTCCTGTGTATATAATAAAATGGCAATCATGTAAAGGATGCTTTATAAAAAAAGTTACATTTTGCTAAAATATATTCATTTCCTCTATGCATAGAGACTTTTTGGATACTCTGTATTAATTTACCATCTGCTCTCTGTCAAGGGTTTCAGCTCAGAAATGATAGGAAATTTGTTCACGTGAATCATATTCCAAGTTGGATATTTCAAACATCATCAGGCCACATTTACAACTTTAGGAATGAAGGGTGATGACTGGAAGGAACAGAGAGAGAGAGAGAGAAATGTAAACAAATGGGACTGACAAAGTGAAAGTCATTTTATATCATGTTTTATATCATGAGATCTAATGGGGTGTTAGCTTTTTCCTGCTGAACAGATACGGTGTGTTTGCTCTCTAATTTTGCAAGAAGCTCCTGAACGATAGATCGTCACTATTCAATTTGTCCGTGTTGTGGAATTTGTATTATAATTAAGTGATTTAACTAGAGAACACATGACACAGAAGACATATTTCATGAGTTTTTTATCTGTGATATATTTTATCTAGCTAGCTACAATTGGTGTGCAGAGCCTTGGCTAACTCACATTATGTGACTAGTTTGTTTTGTAGGATTTTTATTATTTATGATGCTGCAGAATGCGCACAATTACACCTCAGCATTGGACTTGCGTAGACATTGCTGTTTAATCAGGCAGCCAGCTGTACAATAGCTAAAACTCTACACAAGCTTTCTTCTGGTACGCAGTAACTGTGACTTTCACAATAATGTGCACAATAAATTTTTTTTATTCTCAGAATACTTCTGTAATAATGGTTTAGTATAAGCATGAACACAATGTATATATTGCTTACAATACACTCAAATGAGCAGAAGAAAGACTGATGACATTTATGGCATTTAGTAGACACCCTTCTCTAAAGCAACTTACATTTACCTCATTCTGACCAGTTGAAGATTAAAGGCCTTCCTCAGGGGCCTAACAGTGGCAGCTTGGTGACTCTGGGATTTGAACTTACAACCTTTCAGTCCAACATGCTAGCCACTGAGCTACCACTTTCCTCTATTCATTTTCGTTCCTAAACCCTAATGCCTTTTTGCCAATGCCAATCCAGTGCAGATAGCTTTACAGATCTCATTTCTAACATTTCCGCCATATTTCTAACTGGAAACAAACATGCCTCTTTGCCAAGTGTCACAGTCTTCCAGCAGTATGAGTTGAATATCATTGGAAAGGATTTTACTAGGTGTGCCACTTGGGAATTTATTATATAAACAAATAAAATTTTATAGCCTGAGCATGGATTTATGACCTAATAAAATCCTGGGTCTAAATAAAATGTTACCACGACCATAGACTTTTCATTGAACTCCCTATACATTTTAGGCCAGTTTAATTTGCAGGTTAAGCTTTAGACTAGTCTTGGGTTACATTATCAGCAGGGTTCTTCCTTTTCAGCTAAGGATTAATGCAGAACATTGAACATAAGACTTTGTTAGTGTGTCTGAGTTTAAATTACTTTTCTCTGCAGTGGACAGAAGTTTTAAGAAAATGGATAAATCACAAATCCCTTTGTACGACGTAATGTAAAAGCCATTATCTCTTTCAAAAGGGAGGCTGAAAATGACACTCTATTCATGTGCACATTAAAATAAAAAGCTGGTTCCTTTTGGCCCGTTACTTGCGCTGAGATGTTCAATCCTGACATTATCTTCAGTTGGCTACATAAGCCTTTTTTATTCTTCTAAAGGAACAAATGAAAATCAATGGGGAAAAATGTTTCACATGATTAATTTTTTTCCCCAGCTCAATACAGACCGCAATTTCTCCAAACAATTATGAACAATCTAACAACTTTAACACTGTAGCTCTTCTTAGCCAATAACTGTGCAGGATTTCATGTGGAAACTTAAAGATACCTAGCATGCATTGATTGCCTCTTTCTGTTCAGCTTGAGAAAAGAAAATAAATAAATAAAGTGAACTAAGTGCAACACTCATCTGTGTTTCAGGGTTTACAATGGAGGCTTTGTGCGCTTAGAACCATTAGCTTTGACGGACGTGCCAGACAAGACATTGATCGGCAAGCTTGTAAATGCGCCGGTAATCATCGCAAAAAGGCAACAAGTAGAGACACATGCAGTAACTCTTGACTTCACATCTTGCAGCTCAAATCATATGCTGAGCCACAATGGCAAGTATAAAACTACATATTTCTATTGTATCACTAAAAGTCTTCTACACTTCTCTCCACAACAATGTTACAACAAGACAAAGGTTTTATTTCACATGAGAATAATATGTTTTATTACTGAACTGAGGGGTTCATGAGGTTTTAACAAAGAGTTTTACCTTTGCGCTCCATCAATAATCCGTCAGGGAACAAGCAAGGGTATTAGAGTGTGCTGACAAAGGAGTGTTTATTAAAATCGACTCCTGATAACATTCTCCACCGTTTTGTCAAGGCACTAAAGGTGTTATAAATGTTCCTCCTACCATTACTCATGCTGAAATCACAAAGCAAAGTGACATTGCATATGTTTAGCATTATCTGCTCCGGTCGAGTAACAAAGAAAAGTGTTGCTGCTGGAGTCAAGCTGAGTGATGATCATGGCATGTCTTTCTCACCATCCTTCCCATCTTGTGTCG